>NC_068992.1:65612759-65615965 GCF_001194135.2 Octopus bimaculoides | reverse complement strand
TATATATATATACATATATATATGTGTGTGTGTGTATATATATATATATATATATATCTGTATATATAACATTGTGAATAATACAATTTGAGGCGTATCTTGATGTCTTCGTTACTTTTAGTTCTGCAGAATCTTCTAACATATGAGGGTGGGCTGAAAATTCAGATGCTGACTATAAACCAGTGATACTAGAGATGGAAAATCTTGCATGCATTAATTCCAGCTATGCTTATTATTAATTGCATTGTTTTTGGTTGTTTTTTTTTCAGGTAAACATCTACCTGCTCCAAGGTGACTTCAGAAGTAACTGATAGCGACGTCTCTCGGAGATGGACAAAAGTTCGCATCGTTGTGGTTTAAGAGTTTATCCCCTAATGACATATGCGGACATGGTTGCTACATATCGTTGTGGCTTAAGGGTTTATCCCCTAATGAGATATACAGACATGGTTGCTACATTAGAAGATGTTCCAGTTTTATCAGCTGTGTAAAGGCGGGCAACGGAATTTTGGAGGGGATGAGAGGGTCTTAAAGATGACCAAAGCTCTGGATATCCTGGAACTCACAAAGGAATTGGAAGAGTGAACGCCCCCAAAATAGCTGGAGTCGGGGTGCTGAGGATGAGCCGAAGAAGCAGGTTTCCAACTGAACGAAAGCAGAAAAGAGAGCCTAGCGTCTAGAAGTGTGGACAAAAGTTGCCGATGATCCATGTTGCACATGGAGCAAAGGGTTTAAGCATAAACATGTAAAGCACTTTGTCTGGTTTCTACTGAATAGAAATAAAATCATAATTGGAATGGTGACTCATAGAAAGATCTGCTAACTATACTCTTGTAAATGCAGTATTAATCCAAGAAATCAGTTCCAATCTGTTGGAGGGCACGAATTACGGTAGACGGACAATTCGTCGACAGAGTTTACCAACAAATAATTGGCCGACAGGACAATTGACCGATTGGATAATTTGCCGAAAAGACAATATATCGAAATTTTTTAAAAACAAACTTCATGATTGATACTTATTGTCCAATCGACGAATTGTCTGTCGACAAATTGTCTGCACATGCAAATTATACCCCAAATTCCTCCCGTATGAATACAATACATGTCTACGAAGATATGTTTCGACTTTTACAATTTCGCAAACGTGAAGTTTACATATTTAATCATATTTTTTCTAATATCCACACTCCTTGTAATTGAGTATTACGGAGACGTTAAATTCGGGTATTTTATTAAAATATTGCAATTAAATTAGAGGAAATTGAATGAAAGCAATCTATAAAATGTTCTTGAGAACATTTATTTTCTTTTAGGTTCGATATTTCTCCTCATATTGTCGTTCTCAGGCAATTATTATTAATCTCGTTGGATAATATACAGAAAGAAGGAGGAGAAGAAGAAAACAACGAGAATTATAATAATAGCGAGTCTCAAAGGATTTGCTATATTTTAGCGTTGAGTTGGTTTCACGTAATTGAAGGTGTGTGGAAGCTAAACGATGTTAGCTCCCTTTAATTTATAACAAATAAGAGAGAGAGAGAGAGAGAGAGAGAGAGAGAGAGAGAGAGAGAGAGAGAGAGAGAGAGAGAGAGAGAGAGAGAGAGAGAGAGGAGGGCGGGAAAAAACAGTGAGATAGATATATGCGTTCTTATGAATAGATGGTAAAAAAAGACAGATATATAAGCAGATATAGTGAGCAAGAAGAGAGAGAAATATATAGAGAGAGGTAGTTGTAGAAAGAGAGTAAAAGAGAAAGAGAGATTTATAGTTTATAACTTCTTACTTTATAACTACTAATATATCTGTCTCTTTCTAATGGGTAGTCATAGAGTGATGGTGAAAGAGAGATATATAAGATTGAGAAGGGGTTGGAAATAGTGGCTCTATATTTAAGCGGACGAGGAAACTTAATATATTAATGAGGATTTCGAAATAAAGAAGGATTGACAGAATAAAAATATAAAACAGTGCAAACAAGACGATTAAATTAAATGGTTTTAGTTATGATAGAACTAGGAGAGTACACGAAGAGGAAAGAGGGAAAATTATTATGTGCAGAGAGGGAAAATAGGTACGCTCATACATACATACATACATACATACATTTGTGTATATATGTATTTACAACATATACACAAATACAAAAGCAAACATATATGCTTATGTATATGTAGTGAACGCAGATGTGCATATATATATATATGCACACATATAATAATGCATGCATATGGTTACAAATACATACATTCAATCATATATATGTATATATATATATACGTATATATTTGTGTGTGTATGTGTATAAGTAATATGCATTCATGCATTTATTCATGTGTGCATCTTTATGTGCACGTTATATTGTATTATATAACTCAGTATTCGCACACACACACATATATGTATATACTAATGCACAAACACATATATACACGCATATATTCACAATTATATATATATCCATATATATATGTAAGTATATATGTTTATATATATATATATATATATATATATATATATATATGTATATATACTCTTTTACTCTCTTACTTCTTTCAGTTATTTGACTGTGGCCCTGCTGGAGTACCGCCTATGTTTATATATATATATATATATATATATATATATATATATATATATATATATATGTAGATATAGATATATATATGTCTCTGTTTGTGTGTATGTGTGTGTGTACTCGCATACTCACACATACTTGTATTAGAATATTCTGTTTCTTGTGTGAGATATATATCAGCATAACAAAATCCGTCATCACGAGGCGTTGCAGTTGAGATAATATCTTAGAGAAAATAAAAGAAGCAAAATATATTTCTTTATGTCAATGAAAAAATTAACTCTGTGTGTGTGTGTGTGTGTGTGTGTGTGTGTGTGTGTGTGTGTGTGTGTGTGTGTGTGTGTGTGTGTGTGTGTGTATGTATGTTTGTTTGTCTGTGAGTGTGTTTATACAGATATATGTATATATGAATTCATGAAAAGAACATTAATATGTGTTACTAACGTATTGTTTGTTTCGTACTTGTCTAACGTCAAATGTTTGTCTTGAATAATGGAAATATAATGAGAATAATATGGTTCTCACTTACGGAAAATATGGTTCCTTATGACCAGCAGGAAATTTATTTTAAATTAAGTTAAATTGCCATATTATATTTACCTTCATATTTATATATATATATATATAT
>NC_068992.1:65608105-65611920 GCF_001194135.2 Octopus bimaculoides | reverse complement strand
TATATATATATATATATATATGAACACATAACATAATACAGAATACTACTAACCTTTGAATTAATACCACAAACCCCATACATCCCATACACCATTCACATTACAATGTTATATTTATCCTAATTGCAGCAAATCCAGAACTACTTAACTCCCTTACACATAATCTTTCTACTCAGGGACTAGTGGACCTGACACCGTTCGGTAATCGGTGCGCATTCAAAACCAGTGAACAGTAATTTACGAAACCAGTATGCCTTTGAATCTCTTTAACAATTCACAATAATGACTTCTATTACTTTTATTCCTACCTCAGTTCATCTAATTGTATATATCTCTCGTTACTTTTCATAAAAAGCTTTTACTTTTTTGATTTCCAATGTGCATTTTCGCTTTCTTTTCTTCTTACTTTCCCATTACATTTCCACGTGTAGTTTCTATTTTCTTTCTGTAACATATTTCTATTATATATATCTATATATATAACAAAGTAAATTTGTAAGGTACCGCACGAGTGGAAATATATATAAAAGGAGGTTTGAAAATGCAATTTAGTGGTTCGGCATAAAGAGACCGATAGAATAAGAACTAGGCTTACAAAGAATAAGTACTGGAGTCGATTTGTTCGACTAAATGTGGTGCTCCAGCATGGCCGCAGTCAAATGACTGAAACAAATAAAAGAATAAAAGAATATTCTATATGCGTATGTATGTATGTATGTATGTATGTATGTATGTATTCACGTGAGGGTAACTTTCTAGGGGCAATCCCGTAGTCAGTCATGACCGAAGGGGGTCTCAGGTATACACATATATATACGAGTGTGTATGTATGTATGTATGTATGTACATGTATATATGTGTACAGACAGCGAGAGAGATAGAAAGGGATGTATATATATATATATATATATATATATATATATATATATATATATATATATATATATATATATATATATATATATATATACAGAGAGAGAGAGAGAGAGAGAGAGAGAGAGAGAGAGAGAGAAATGTTAAGTGATGTCAATATTTCTTGCCCTTCATTGATTTACGTTTCACAGAAAGTCAACTTCAGGAGGTATATTTCAGGCTACACTAATCATAAAAATGAAATCTTTTCCATTCTCTTTCGCGTGATGACATGCAAATATTCTGGGAATCACATCTAAGCGCTATTCAAAGAAAATTTTTAATTTCCTGCCATAATTTGATTGCTACACACTGATACAATTTGCGAAACAGTCAAAAATATACGTATTTGCTTTATAAATAATAAGTTTTTATTTTTCATACAACTGTTATCAACATGCATATATTTCTATATACATACATACAGACACACATACATATATAGATACATATACGCATACATATATAAACACGCACACATACACACACACACACACACACATATCAATACGTGTGTGTACATATATATATGTATATACAATGTTTGCTTGAGTTTATACGTCTATGCGTATATAATAGATAATACATATATGTACACATTTATATGTTTATCTACAGACACACATATATCTACTTATGTATCTATTTATCTATCTATCTATGTATAATGTGTGTGTGTGTATATATATATATATATATATATATATATATATATATATGAATAAATGGATATTTATATCTGTGTAAATAGATGTATGTGTAAATGTGTGTATCGGTGAATATACATATGTTTGTGTGTGCGTACATATATACATAAGCATATACACATACACAAACAGACACACAGATACACCTCTATATATTCCAGAAAGAATTTCTCATTTTCTTAAATGAATATTTTCATCGTTTCTTTGCAAATATTTTCTCTTCTGCTTCTTTTTTTGTTTCATTGTATATATTTATTTTCGTGCTATTTTCCAACACACGACATCTTATTTACTATATTGTAGCTTTATCTTGACAATCCAGGTAAGCAGAAACTAATATTTGTTTAAAACATATGAGCCGTATTAAGAAAAAAAATAAATGCAGACACATACGATATAAACAGGCGATAGACATAAACATATCTGTTTATATTTTAACAACACAGAGCATATTTATATTTCTGGCTTTGTATATTGGATATTTTAACATTAGGTGAATAGAAACTATAATTTGAATTGTTTATTTCGTGTGAGTTTATTTAAGTTATTTACCATTGCATACAACGGTTTGAAATATGTCTTTAGGGGAGAGTCAGCGACTCCGGTATCCTTATTTATTTTATAAACTTTCCTGATGCGAAGAATATGAAATTCACATTGGAATGGCGAAAATTGTAGTTTTTTTATTATTATTTTAACCTTTCTATTGAGCTGTATACTCCAGGAATGTGATGTTAATGGTTTGTATTCTTTCTCAAAAAATATGAAGCTAGTCATGAGGTCTTCATGTCGGGCGTTGTGTCTATCTTCAGTAAGAAATAACGAAATGTGGGGCTTTCATGACTTCCGCAAAATAATTGGAGAATTTTTTCATTTATCCTTTATTCTCTTATTTTTTTCCACTTGTTTCAGTCATTTGACTGCGGCCATGCTGGTGCACTGCCTTTAGCTGAACAAATCGATCTGAGGATTTATTATTTGTAAGCCTACTACCTATTCTATCGGTCACTTATGCCGAACCGCTAAGTTACGGGAACATAAACACACAAGCATCGGTTTTCAAGCGACGCTTTATATGTGTATACATCTGTATTATGTACAATTCCAAATATAACTACATGTGGATCGCTGGCGATTTTTTCCCTCTGTCTTCCTTTTCTCTTGGACCTTCCGCTGCTTGCTGTTTCTGAAGAAGATCTTTGCTCGAAACGTAAAACAACCACCCTTTCTTTCCTTCCCTGTATCATATCCTAGCGTAGTTGCTTTTTCTTGCGTTTTTTCATCGTTGTTTTGGGATTAACTATATATACATATATATATATATATATAGAGAGAGAGAGATATAGATATAGATGTAGATATATATGAGGTGGGGTTGGGAAAAGGGGAGACATGGGAAGAGATTGCACTTAGTCTGTCGATGTGCATCAGTAAAAGATAGAAATATACACTATGCTATTACTCGTTCTTTCTCTTTGTGTGTGTATTTGCATGTCTTGTGTTTGTGTGCCTCTCACTTACGAACCGGTGTTTGCGTGTTTCCGTCCCCGTAACTTGGCGGTTCGGCATAAGAAAGGGATAGAAAAAGTACCAAGCTTAAAGAAGAAACAAACTCTTCAAAGCTGTGTGACCCAGCACGGCCGTGGTCTGATAACTGACACAAGTAAGATATAAAAGATAAAAAAAATATAAAGAAAGGAAACGGGCGTCTTTCATCTCATTTGTCCTCCATTAAAATACGAAAGCCTTCGACTACCACACATGAGGAAGGAAATTAGTAGATAAATTCTAAGTATAAGACCACATACCGGCTTTTACGGCGTCTTCAGAGAAATTCATTATATCATGGCATCTACAGATTTTGGCACACGTATCAGTATTTAAAAGTTGAGATTTCTCTTCTAGTTATCTAGGGAAGAATCGGCACATCTGCTAGAGTGCAGGAAAAAAGGTGTCCTACATTTATCGCTTCAATCTCCTACGAAGATGCGTCTATCGACTTTCATCTCGACGCTGAACAAATTATTAGGAACGTAATTACGTCAATTTATGCAACTGTTCATCACTTTAGAAAATTGGTGTAACACATGCATACATATCTATACATACATATGTACATACATACATATCTATACATACATACGTACATATACACACAACCATGTTCACATACACTCACGCGTATATATATATATA
>NC_068992.1:65607412-65607812 GCF_001194135.2 Octopus bimaculoides | reverse complement strand
ATATATATACATATATATATATATATATATATGTGTGTGTGTGTGTGTGTATGGACGGGTGCGTGTGTGTGTATGTGAGTGTGATAATTTAGTTACTGAAATCTCTGCTTAAAACATCTGTTCAGCAAATGTTTACAAACAAAATTTTACGCACACATACACACACAAACACACACACACACACGCATACACACACGCATACACACACACACACTTGCAAACGCACACATACACATCTATAGATATATATCCACAGATTCTGCCAAGGTTGACTTAGAATATGATCTATCGAATGAATATATACATACGTATATTTGTATTTATGCGTACATTCATCAAAACACATAAATATACATTCACACACTCACACACACATATATATATATATGCATATATATAT
>NC_068992.1:65605185-65606228 GCF_001194135.2 Octopus bimaculoides | reverse complement strand
ATATATATATATATATATATATATATATATATATATACATACATGTATATATATGTGTGTGTGTGAAAGTATAGTGGGCATACACACACATATGTGTAGTGTTTACATGTTTGTTAACATGTGCAAAAGTATGTATGCATACATGCATGAATGTCGTGGGTGAGGGAACACGCACGGGTGTATATATGTAGACATGGATGCGCATACACACACTCACAAATAGAGAGATATAAACACACACCGACACATATGATATGATATGAAACAGGAAATATTAGGCAATCTGCCAAAATCTTTCAAATTCTTGGCCATCAATACAATCGCATGAGTAGAACACATACAAGGAATTCAAAGACGAAGCTTTGGAACCAATCGATAAACATAACAGTCAGAAGACATCCCCGTAAACAGTAATTACAACCGCAACAACACCAACCACACCACCACCACCACCACCATCAACAACAACAACAACAACAACAACAACAACAACAACAGCAACAACATCAACAACAACAAGACCAACCAGTAACAGCTAACTCAACACCAACAATAACATTCATTAAAATATTCTGAATTTAGCTTCAGCTTTTTTGTGGATTTCCTTTTCGCTAAATATAGCAGGAGTTGGTTTGTTTTGAAGAATTCAGCTTCCTTACTGTATCATTTTCAATTTAAATTCTGCACTCCGCTCCTCCGTCTTTTAGTTTTTAAAAGAATGAACTTTGAACCGGCTCCGCCCTCTACCATTGCAAATGTTGCGTGGGATATTTATATCGTGTTTTTATTATGTTCATAATGTTAGCTGTTGTTCCATTCATTCTGCTCTATTCATTCTGGCAAATTACGTGCATTTCTCTATATTAATGTGTGTATGTATGTAGGCATGTATGTGTATATATGTTCTATGTATTCTCACCCAGGCTGGAGACTAATATCAACACTTCCATGTGACACGCTTGAACAACTGAGTGGATCATTCTTATATGAAACCATTCGTAAAGAATATATATGTATGTATGTATGTATGTATGTATGTATGT
>NC_068992.1:65603906-65604998 GCF_001194135.2 Octopus bimaculoides | reverse complement strand
TATATATATATATATATATATATGTATGTATATATATAAATATACGAGCAAAATAGCTAGTTCTAAAATCTCTAGAAGGTAATGTTTTTTTGCCTCTATAACATGGCTGTTCTAAAATTTATGTTATTTTATTTGTTCTTTTACGGTGTCGATCCATTTCTGTCTATTACATGTATCCAGATATGTTTAGTAACATTTCTGAATAAACCGGTGCTTGTGGGAGCTAAAGAAATAAATGTCTGTATCGTTAATGTTGAACAAGATGCTTTGAGAGGAATTTTGTTCCGGTACTTTTACATACTGAGTTCAAATCCTGCCGAAGTTGACATTGGTCTGTGTCCATGTGGGATCGACGAAATGATGTATCTTTCAATTGCAGAATGTAATCAACATGGAGAGCACAAACCGCGTCACAATGTCAGGGTGACCTGAAATGTCTGCAAGGCCGAATGATTTTTAAGTACGGATTCACCGTTGGTAAAATATTCCAGCTTAAGTAACGTCTATTATTTCCTTCTTTTGGTCCCAAATATAACTCGATAGAGCAGTGGTGCTTCTCGTAAGAGAGTTTCAATATATATATGTAAGTATCTTGATTGAAGCTTAGTATAAAAATATTAGAGGTGAGGCCAATATGTGATCAAGAGGATTAACCAGTATATACTTCACATTCGTAAACATTATTTTTTACTAAACTC
Source organism: Octopus bimaculoides (assembly GCF_001194135.2). Lineage (NCBI taxonomy): Eukaryota > Metazoa > Mollusca > Cephalopoda > Octopoda > Octopodidae > Octopus > Octopus bimaculoides. Next base: position 65,604,300 of record NC_068992.1, on the reverse strand, counting down.
CGTGAGGCTGGACAGAAGCAGTTATAATTATAAAATAATAAGCTGAACAACATATATATTGCCATGAAATATTTCGTTTTCAATCACTTATTCAGTAGGCTCTTAATTACGATTGATAATAATTGGATAGATGCGGTCAAAAGTAGCATCTGTTCATTCACGGAATATTCAGTATGATAACAGCTAAAATAAGGTGTAATATATCGCAGCAGAAGACGCGCATCTACTTTTAACAGAACCTCTCGTGTTCATATACGTCTATGTTTATATATGTGTGCGTGTAGGCTGTGTGTTTGTGTGTCTATATATATATACACACATACATACACACACAATAGCGCACACATACATACATACGCACACACACACACCCATATATATATATATATATATA
>NC_068992.1:65601864-65602681 GCF_001194135.2 Octopus bimaculoides | reverse complement strand
TATATATATATATACATGTAAAGGAACATACATACATATATGTATACATATAACAGCACACACGTTCACCTGCACAATTAAGCAAATATTCAAATGTACGCATTTATATACATACATCTATAAATATACACACACACACACACACGCACGCACACACACACGCACACACACACACACACAGACACACACATAATTTTGAAAGCGTTGTTTTATGTTTCCTGTTTTTCTATATAACATTCAGTATGAAATCTCAATTTACTTTTTCTTCCTCATTTACTTCAGGCGGAAAGAAGTTGATTAAATTCATCTTATTGGACACTAAGGAATAGTTTATTACTAACGAGATAGGGAAATCGGTTACAATTTGACTCAAGCATGTTTTCCCTCTTTCCATTGGCAAATACATAGCAGATAATATATGAGCAGATATTATTTTCATTTTAATGTCCTTTTTTTTTTGTCAAGAAATTTTCTCCAATAATTATCCAGTAATTGCTATAATTCTAAAGTCAGTAATTGAAATTCTGAAATCGGAAATATTTTATTTCAAGTAGCAGTAATAATTATCTCTTATCCCTTATTCGTTTCAATCATTAGACTACGGCCATGCTGGGGCACCGCCCTGGAAAGTTTTCAGTCGAACGAATCGACCCCACGACTTTTCTTAAAGTCCGGTACTAATATTGTTGGTCCTTGACTGAACCGCTACGTTACGGGGATATAAGCAAGTTAACAACTGATTGTTACGCGGCGGAGGGGAACAAACACCAACAAAATCACACACTCGCATGTCTGTATATATATATATATATATATA
>NC_068992.1:65599875-65601577 GCF_001194135.2 Octopus bimaculoides | reverse complement strand
ACAGAAAGAATACGGAGACAAGGAGAAAAACACGGAGAAAAGAAATTGAATAGTGTTCAGTCAACGGTCAATCATAATAATGATATATATATATATATATATATATATATATATATATATACACAGGCGCACGCACACACACACACACACACACATATGAAGGGACTTCTTTCAGTTTCTGTCTACCAAATCCACTCACAAAGCTTTGATCAGCCTGAAGCTATAGAAGAAGGCATCCAACGAGCTACGCATTGGAACTAAACCCAGTACCATGTGGCTGGGATGCAAACGTTTTGCTACACAGCCACGTCTGCGCTTACAATTGTGTATTTCCTTTTTTTTTAAATCATTCAGTCAGGAAGAAAACCAATTTACACGACTCTTTACAAGGTCTCCGCGACTAATCGGAGCCAGGGAGGAAAGTATTCTTAAAGCGAAGACCTGGCATGAATGCTTGCAAAACAACGGTCTCCAAAATGTCTCTCGAGGTTCCAACTGATGGTGTTAAATTGTGTGATAGATTAAGTGCACCCCGTACGGCAAATAGGCTCTAATGTTTAGACATTCTTTTAACCTAGAGTCATCTCTACTTCCTTTCAGCTGGGAAAGAGAGGAGAAAGAGAGGAGAAAAAGAGAGAGAAAGAGAGAGAGAGAGAGAGAGAGAGAGAGAGAGAGAGAGTGAGAGAGAGAGAGAGAGAGAGAGATGCTGACTTCTACATCACTTGTCCATATGTTTGTACATCGATACCGCCTTATACCATTGACATAGTTTCAGAATGAGAGATTTGAGGCGTAATGTCAGACCAGCAAACCAGAATTGATCTCACAAAAGGAGACAGACACTATTATTGGTGACTAAAACTGACAAAAATAGCAGTCAAATATCGGTAAATCAAACTATTGTTTCAAACAACAAAACAACAGAGTAGAGTGGATACAATGGTTCGGTGCCGCCATTTTCTCTTTGATATTTCACATAATTTGCGGATTTAGTGAGTTGTGAGGAGCGAACATAGCAGTCTCAGAATTTTGCCAAACAATATTATTCAAAAGCCTTTTATTTATTGATTAAATTAAAATAATATTGATTGCAATAATTGGAGAGGAAGTTTGGTAATTTTGGCTGTAATTGTTCAGCCCTTGGTCGGCTCAGATCGAGTAAACTTAAGATCAAATGAGCAAATTTATTTCAGCTCCGACCGTCCGGTCGTTTTTTTTTATCCCGTTTGGATGGAAATGAAGGTCGCAATATCCAAAGGTCATTTTGGATACTCTACGTCGAACCCTTCCTCTGATTTGAGAGAGATCTGGCTCATGTTTCTAGAATGCTGTATGACCATCGTTGATGCATTGTAGTATAGCGAAAAGTGACGAAGATGTCAATGGACCGTCTACAAACGTATTAAAACCACATTAACGTTAACAATTATCTCGCAGAGTTTTACACACTTTAGAGTGGCGACTATTAATATTAGAAGTTCTTTAAACAGCTTTAGTCGTCAATGGTAAGGCCATGCTACAGCACAGCATATGTAAACAGTTTATGGGAAACATAAAATATGTTATGAGGGTGGTATTTATTTCATTCTCTGACAGTAATTTATTTTAATCAAGGGGGCGCTAACTCACAAACACACACATATATATCTGTATATGCATATATATATATATATACATACACATGCATATATATATATATATA
>NC_068992.1:65595353-65599746 GCF_001194135.2 Octopus bimaculoides | reverse complement strand
ATATATAAGCATATAGATAAATGTGTGTAGTATAGGTAATTGTAGATTTCCAGTTCACTTTATATTATGAGACTCTAACACTTGCGTATTTAACATCCATTACACGCTTCTAAGTTATATTCCATCAGCCCCACACACACTATTGGTGCATTATACGCACATACCTTACACTCTAACGCACACACACACACACTCACTCACACACATACATTCATATATACATTCATATAATACAAAACACTATTCAACCAATATATATGAAAAAAGAGACTTCTATGAAAGTTATCCATAATGAAAGAAAACAAAATATGTTGACGCAACAGATGTATATATAAATATGTGTCGAACTTTATTTATATATATGAATGGCTGCATGCATATATATATATATGTATATATATATATATATATATATATATATATATATATATATATATATTATACATACATACAACGAAAGGAGACAATACAAGCAGACAGTAACTAAAGAAAATATTCAGATCAAATAGCTAGTGATATGAATTGGATATCGAGGTATCGACTGGTATAGATTACGTTGTTATATTGGCCATATCTAAATGTATATATGCATCTCTGACGTACATACATACATAGATACATACATATGTATGCACACACAAGCGCAAACACACATTCATACATATATAATATAATAATAGGTATATACATACATGTGCGTGTGTGTGTGTGTGCGGCAATGTACCACTGTATATTCTTGCCTAGTTTCAGATTACTTCCCCTATGTTTGCATTCATAGATAATACAGTCTTTTACTGAATATTCTCAAAACATAACCAATCATATATATATATATGCGTGTATTTATATAAATGTGTTTTTTTTTTGTGCATACGTTTATTTTTCATCCTTAATTAAATGTTAAGTTTCCTGCTGCACTCAATACAATTTCTAGTGCCACAGCGAACTCACCCCCCCCCCCAACACACACACATACATACACACGCATACACAAAGTAACACATGCATATATTTAGTGTTTCGTTTTTACCATTTTACCAAACCTATGCAAAATAATCGAAGTTCTATGTTAAATGATAGCTGCAAGCTATTTTATCGAACTATTTATTCAGTTAACCAACAATTGATATCTTTGCGCATTTATCGTCTTCATCCTCACAATTATTATTATTATTATTATTATTATTATTATTATTATTATTATTATTATTATTATTATTATTATTGTTATTTCAGCATCATCATCATCATCACCACCGTCGTCATTGTTGTTGATAATGCTATTGGTGCTATTTTGCAACGACGTACTTACGCCTATAATACAACCCATGTCTGCCTTTTCTCACGGCCAACACCATCTCCCAAGGGATTTGGTTGCGAAGAATTGGTAGAGATTTGGACAGAATGCATTGCAGTTTATGCTTGCGTTGGTCAACGTTAATGGTTCAAACCTGATGATTATGGCGCCGATAATAGAACTGATAAGTCAATTATTGGCGTTGATATAACTACTTACAATCCATGTCACACACAAAAAAAAAAATCAACCGTTATTGAGTGAGAGAGCAACACACGCCATCAAAGTGATGCTGCTTTATAAACATTCAATGTCCAATCTACCCCCTCATCCCATGTGTGATAAGGGTACACCAGACACATGCTTCTCAACCATATGCGCGTGACATGGTCATCTTATATCAAGAAAAACAGCCTATGACCTTGCAAGTGAGGCCCAGTTAGAATATTCTTCAGGCCGAGTAGCCCTACCCGCTCAAAAGGTTCTTGAATAAGAGTTGTTTAATGATGTTGAACGAAACAGCCATCTTTTCGGAGGTGAATTATTCAAATCCCAAAGAATTCCTCTCAACTCATGGCTATGATGATCCTTAACCATTTCTGCTCCTGATCAGAAATGAAAGTTGATGTTATTAACTGCTTCCTTCTACAAAATGTTTAGCTTTCCGCTTAATAAATCATCATCATCGTCATCATCATCATCATCATCATCATCATCATCATCATCATCATCATCATCATCATCATCATCATCATCGTCATCATTAGTATTATTATCATTGTTAAGGCAGCGAGCTAGCAGAATCGTTAACACGCTGGACAAATTGCTTAGCGGCATTTCGTCCGTCTTTACGGTCTAAGTTCAAATTCCACCGAGGTCAACTTTGCATCTCATTCTTCCAGGGCCGATAAAATAAGTACCAGTTAAGCAGTGTCGTCGATATAATCAACTGACCCCATCCCTTGAACTTGCTGTCCTTGTGCCAAAACTTGAAATCATCATCATCATCATTGTCATCGTCGTCGTCGTCATCATCCTCCTCATCACCATCATCGTGACCATCATCAACATCATCATCAGCAGCAGCATTAATACTTCAGTAGTATCATGGCCAACTACCAGTTTATATAATCATTTATATTTAATTTGCAACAGTCTGACACAGCGTTTGTATTACGTTATATTTTGAATGCACAAAAGATGGTGATATCGACTGACAGATTGTGAAATACCATTAGACTGATTAAATTAGTTCTCTTAACTAATTATTTATTCACATAAAAGTTTCTAATACATAATATAACACTATGTAATACGACACACTCACTCTCACATATATATATATACAGAAAAGGAGACACCGTATGATATACATATATATATATATACAACAAACCAAAGTGTACCTACGCCGCTATGTATAGTAAAAAAGAATACAAAGAAAAAAACAGGACGAGAACTGCAAATCCAATATGGACTCGACTGACGAAAGAAAACTCCGAATGACCCGTCGTTGTTTTATCTTGTCCGTTTTTTATTTTTGTATCATTAAATTGTCTGGATGTTTTGCGTTCTTGTCCCATTTTTTGTATTATTTTTTATACATACGTGGTGGTGTACTGGACAGAATTAGCATAGAAATCCTGTCTAGACACCCCGGTGATGCATCGTTGCGACAAATACAGGAGTCGGTCCTCATAACTGAAACGCAACCAATTTTAAACACCAAATACACGTAGATGAGGGCCTTACAATTGCCCATGGTTGCATGTGTTGTTCACACATATGATGCGGAATATGAACGTAAATAAATTAATTAAAAAGTCTCTATCTGATCTGATATAAACGAAATTGTTACAAACACACATATGGACGCACATACTTACATATAAGCACGAACACATAAGTGCGTGCACACATATGAGCGTGCACACATACTAGCTTGCACACACTCACATGCTCATACCAAACAGTTTCGAAACAACGCCAAAACAAAGCCAGATCATATATTCAAAATAAATGGAAGTGGAGAGACAAGTTACTGAAGAGATTGCAAGAGTGCAATGAAATAATTTAACAAAAAACTATATAAATTAATAAAGGACTGAACCAGTGCGTGTGTTTATTACCGGCATAATGCCTCTCCCAAGGTTTAATTGTATATATATATATATATATATATATATATATACACATAGAGAAGGGCGCAGATTTTAGAGACTCTGATTATGTAATATGACTGAGAAAATACTTCAGGAGAATGTCCTTCATACTTCGTTCAAATACGATGTATTTTCATTTACTCGATACACCAAGTTAAACGACTTCGATTACATGAAATTTTCCCAACTGTCATTAGAGAAAGCCTTCCAGATTATTGAAATAAGCAAAGAAATTCATGGCATTGTGCTCGTGCCTGTGGTTGTATGCTGCCTGCGTGTGAATGTGAAGCAATAAAAGATATATTTTTTAATGCTACATGCTGTATCTGAAATAATATCGTTTCGAAATTGCATCACTGAATATAAATTAAGGCAGAATCAGGAGGGAATAATGGGTGATAAAAAGCTGAGAACGAAGTGGAAACTAGCGAAAACAAATAAGTAACATAAATGGGGAGATAAAGCATACACGATGCTTAATGGCTTAAAACGTTAGATGTTATATGTAAAATGGTTAAGAGAAATCAATGGGTATTAAATCAATAGAAACATTCAGAGAACAGCAAATAATTACGTTTCTTTACTTTTCGTCAACTCGTCAGATACTTGCGTAGTGTAGGGCCCTTATACAGATCAGGAAATCTAAGAATGGCATGTGTGTGTGTCTGTGTGTGTGTTTGTGTGTGTGTTTGTGTTTGTCTCCTGGAATCATTTGACAAACGGTTTTGGTTTCTTTACGTCCACGTAAGCTAGCAGCAGGACAAAAAAAATCGACACAAATTTCCTCAAGGTGTTGCTCTAGCATGGCCACTGTTCAATGACAGAAGCAAGCAAATGTTCAGAAAATTTCACTCTTTCTATCTCTCTATATATACATGTGTGTGTGTGTGTATATATATATATATATATGGTAAATGATTCTTTTCATTAGTTT
>NC_068992.1:65592621-65595216 GCF_001194135.2 Octopus bimaculoides | reverse complement strand
ACACACACACACACACACACACACACATATATAAATAAATAAACTTCTGCTAAATACTTATTTAAGAGAACGTGTTACGCTGACGACAAACAATATGTCTTTAAAACCGACCGACATTGCCTGAAGTACATTTCGTCGTTTACTTATAAAGTTAACTGTTTCCAGTAAACGAAAACAATGACGTAATTAAGAGAGAGATGTAAGTAATTGCGTTAATTAAAATAAAACAGACGTTAATTAAATATTAAAAAGTTCCTATGGGAAATAAAGCACATAATAAATAATTAATTTGATAAATGCGAATCATGGTAATTCTGCCGAAATTTATTATTTCAATCACACTGTTTATATTATCTGTAACTCTATGCGATAATTTTCATTCAATTCAAGAGTTGAAGCATTGGTTTAACTATGCTGTTCTGGTGATCTGAAGAGCTATCCTTCTATATCTGCATGGATTTGTAAATGTACAATTGTACAACGCAATGTGTAGCAGGCACATTGGTGCAGTTATGTAAAATAGTTTATTATACACTGATTTTATTATTACACGTTGAAGGCTGTGACACGGCTGTAACCTTATTGATATCAAATGGTTAAATGAATATATTCACCTCTTATACTTCCTGAAAATTTTATCGTGTATATACGTCTCACGAAATAATTTCATCGATTGGATGTTTCCTAGAACTTTACATTATACTCTTCCGTATTCGATTACCATGTAGTATGATAGCAGGGTCCACTGGAGGAGCTTTCTGTTATTTCCACAGGTTTCTGCGAATCCAATTTCTACTCTTGGCACAAGGCCTGAAAATTTTGGTGAGGGTGCCAGTCGATTAGATCGACCCTAGTACGCAACTGGTACTTAATTTATCGACGCCGAAGTCAAAGTCGACCTCGGCGGAATTTGAACTGAGAACGTAACGGTAGACAAATACCGCTAGGCATTTCGTCCGGTGTGCTAATGTTTCTGCCAGTTCACCGCCTTTGTGAATCCGTATATTGCACTACAAATATATGTGCATTGTATATAACATACATGTATATAAAGAAGCCTATATATGCAGAATCTGGCAGACACGTATACATGTATGTTTGCTTATAATTACGCATTGTTTTCAGGAATAATCCGCTTTTTATTTTCAGTTGTTAATTCTTTCATGACTCTACTTCCCAAAGTGCAAAATCATCGGATAATACTTCCTCTCTGACAAGCAGAATATTGTGCCTTAGTACCATCGATGCTATATACACAGTTTACCCTCGCAGCAATCGACACAGGTCGTAGATCAGAGGTATATCATACACAAACATGCAGGTGATACCTCGAAGGCACGCTGACAACAATCACGTAAAGAAGGTCTTTGGCGCACGATCCATATTGCAAAAGATACCGTTGGCATTGGCGAAGGGATTGTATCTTCTAGCATCATTATCTTTGCACTAAATGAGTTTAAACGAGGAAACAGGGCAACCCAACTCAACCGGTATTTTCGTTCACCTGGGAGGCTGCCGTTGTGGTCGCTGACGACTCGACATTGCCACAGGCTGTACTGGATTACATGTTGCTTGTAGCACTCAAAGTGACCTCACACAACACATGCACTCATGCAACGACACGCATAACAATACACACACACGGACACATACGCACACGCATACACACATGCACAGACACAGACGCAGACACACATAGACACACGATTCTGTGTTCAAACGTGTGTAATAGACGTAAGGAATGTGAATTGAAGAACAACGATGTTTATTAACGATTTTATGGCAGTGATCAAAGCTTTTGTAGACGAATGCTGTCCTCTGTTCTTTGATTAAATTTCAACGTCACACCTTCCTTATTAGTACAAATTCAACTTAATGCCATGGCTGTCTTGCCAAACGCTGCCGTTGCAGACTGTTATCATATTCTACCAATTCTCTTTCAATTTCCTTTCTAATTCATTGAAGCGAACCTTTTTTTGTATTCCTTATTTGACATTTTCTGCATGAATTGGAACTTTCACACACATACACACACCGACACACACACAAATCTACACACACATAAATACATATAAACTCACACACATGAACGTACAAAAAGCGCAAACAGAAACGCGCACAGACTCACGAATCCGTTCAGACGTGTGCACATCTATGAATAGAGACACGTTTAGACACACATATGTGTTGACGTGTGTGTGTGTGTGTGTGTGTATGTGTGCGTGTGTGTGTGTTTCTGTTTGTGTGCACATATGTGCGTTTATTCGTGTGCCAGTGACAATGTATTTCTAAATACAATCATGTATGTACATATATGCATAAATACATTTATACTCTATACAAGGGAGTGTTGAAAGGTTCCTGGCTTTGGCTAAAATAAGATACAAGAGAATCAGTTAAATATGATTTTATTCATTTACAACATCACACCAGTTGCAGCGGTCCTTCAACTTTTCTAAGTCCACTAAAAAGAACTCAGAAGCTTGAGTCTTTCATCAGGCCTTTCGCGATACACTTACAAGCCAGGGACTTCTGGTCTCTTCAGTGACCCGTCGCATATATATATACATAAATATATATATATATATATATATA
>NC_068992.1:65589985-65590442 GCF_001194135.2 Octopus bimaculoides | reverse complement strand
GTGGACGTTATTCTTCTTGTTATCGTTGTTGCTGTGCGTAGTGGTGGTGGTGGTGGTGGTGGTGGCGGCGGCGGTGGCGATATTCTGGATGTTATTGTTGTTGCTATTATTACTGCTGTTGTAGATGTTGCTAATGCAGTAATAGTTGGCGGTGTTGGTTTTGTGGAAGTGGATGGGGAGGAGGGAGAGGAGGTAGGGGAGAATGTCCACTCTCACAGAAAGGGCAAGAGAGAGAGAGAGAGAGAGAGAGAGAGAGATAGAGAGTAAGAGAGATAAGTAGATAAAAGGAAAGAGAAAGAGAGAGAGAGAGAAAGACAAAGAGAGGGAAAGAGACAGAAACAGCCAGTTTCATTTTCCTGTTGAACTCAAATGAAAGAGAAATACACACGCACACACCTACACATACATACACACATCATATATATATATATATATATATATATATATATATATATAT
>NC_068992.1:65584708-65589965 GCF_001194135.2 Octopus bimaculoides | reverse complement strand
ACACACACACACACACACACACACACACACACACATATATATATATAAATATACCAATGTGTGTATATAGATATTTGAGTGTGTGTGTTTATGTGTGTGATTGATGAGAATTTCTCATTCTTTCTCAATAAAATGATTCTTCGATAAGAACTGAAGTTAAATTGAATCATTTGAGATGATAATGTTCTCTTTAGTAACACAACCATTCTGGAATTCTTCAACTTAGAAAAATACTAAAAACGGAAAAATTAACGTAATAATAATAATAATAATAATAATAATAATAATAATAATAATAATAATAATAATAACAATAATAATAACAACAACATCATTAACAATAACAATGATGATGATTGTAATGTTAATAATAATAATAATAATAATAATAATAATAATAATAATAATAATGATGATGATGATGATGATAATGATAATAATAATGATAATAATGATGATGATGATGATGATGATAATAATAATAATAATAATAATAATAATAATAATAATAATAATAATAATAATAATAATAATAATAATAATGATGATGATGATGATGATGATGATGATGATGATGATGATGATGATGATAATATCTGCCGCTTTATGAACATACTCTGTTAAGTAATGCGAGATATAATTGCCTTTCTGTCTGTCTGTCTGTATGTCTGTCTTAAACAACGGCTTTGTTAGAGAAAATGAAATGCAAATGTAATTCTAGAAAAACCAAAAACGCAAAAATGCGGGGTTAGGAACCACCGTCATGTGTGATTTGGGACTGAAGAATTGCAAGAGTAAATTCCATCACTTTTTGAAGTATCCATGTTCCAGTTCTGGTTCACCGTCTGTAAAGTGTATCACTAAAGATACCATTTTGAAATAATTATAGCCTCACACACACACACATTTATATATATATATATATATATATATATATACGACGACTATAAATATGATGAATAGGATGATGAGGAGGAGGAGGAAGGGCTACAACTGCGGTGACGATGGCGATCAAAGCGACAAGGACGACAACTATGAATATGATGAAATGGATGATGATGATGAGGCTGATGATGATAAGTTCAAAAGGATAAAGCAACTCGGTGGAGTCGATATAATTGATTCTTCCAGGAAAGGAAGTTACCCGGCATGAACCCAATCCAATGACTAGAAGTAGGAAAATATGAAATTATATAACGTATATATTTAGTTCTGCGTGTGTGTGTGTGTGTGAAACAGAGAGAGAGAGAGAGAGAGAGAGAGAGAGAGAGAGAGAGAGAGAGAGAGAGAGAGAGTATATGTATGTGTTAGCAGACGTGTTAGCTTGTTGACCACCCACAATTTATTCCATTTGAGACTCGAGAAAACGTATGCCCACCATTTAATCTATATTCTGCATCAACCCATGTGCGCATGCGCAGCTGTGATTTTAAATATACGCTTTATTATCAACCGAATTGTATATGTTTGAAAGAGTGCACCAGTTTGCAGCGTGCCGTGTTTGTTTTTCTTTCTATACTTCCCGATGTTTCCACAGGATTTTAAACTATACAATATGTATTATTTGATCGATCCGAGATTAATTCTCCCACAAAACACGTTGGACAGCTTTTACGAACATTATGATTAAAAAAAAAAAACAGAATTGGAATTAAATGATTCTGCTCAATTTTAGATACACGCCTGCTTGTTTTGTTATTAAATTTTCTCTTATCAGAATTCATGATAAAAATGCGTGTAAAAATGTATGTAAAAATATATATTTTACAAGGCAAATAACCCAAAGCAAATCTTTACACATTGTGCTTTACATTTGCATGCATATTTTATGTGACTTTCAACTGGATCCTAATACTGACTCTAATAATCAATCAATCATTAGGATAATGGTTTGCCATTGCAAATTTATTGATCCAATACATTTTCTTGTATTTTAAGTTGTCGCATATCAACAAAAGTTAATCCCTCCGTTTAATAGTATAATTAATAGCGTTATGTAGTAATCTAGAAATCACGACAGAGATTTGTTTTGTTTGTTATTTTTTTCTTTTTATATTTCCCCAGATACCGCCATCTTGTAATGAATCTCTGGCTCAATGTTTCAAATCAACAAAACGATGACATATTAAGCTGCTGCCAGCGAACCTCACTTCTGTGCAATTCAGAGAGAGAGACAATACTTCACAAAGGCAGCCAATGACATCTCTTTTAAAATAAACATCAATACCATATACATCCCTAATTAAAGTTAACACTCAATATGAATCCATCAATTTCTGATAAATCATAAATATTGGTGTATTCTAAGTTATGAGAATGATGTCGGACATGTTCTCTGCAAAAAGCATGACAATATATTTCTTCATATTTAGACGTTTATTTTTGTGTCATACAAACATTAAAACGCTTCAGGTGTCCTCAAGTAGGCTTTACTTGTATTTTAATCGTTAATCTTGACTTCATTACGATAAAACTTCACGCAAGCTTTGACTTGACTTGTCATTGAAGAAATTTACGTGACGCAATATCTTCTGATTGTTTCTCTAACATTCCATACGGGGTTACTCTGAACTCGTTCTTCAGTGATATGGTTTTCGTCTACGCATTCCGAAATCTTTCTCTTTCTTCTCTCTCTCTCTCTCGTTCAATACTTATAATTTAAACAGCTTTCCTAATTTTCTTTGAAGTTTAGACATCGTAGTCCCTTTCTCGATGTCATGAAGAATTTCTTTACATGCTCCTACTTTGCATAAACTCCTTCGAAAATTGTCATATTTCATTAACTCCTAACGACATAATCTTAAAAGATATACAGCTTTTTCAACTTTAATCTCAAATAAACTGATGAAAAATCATTTTTAATTTTCATCTATCTGTGTCTTTGCGAAAGGTTTGATACACATTCTGGTTTTTTTTCTATTCTATTTTTTTTTTTTTGCAACGATGGTATAAATTAACCGTAGATGGTAACTAGAGATTTATCTGAAATAAGATTTAATATTTACAATATATTATTTCGAAACTAAAATGTTTACTATTTCATATAGTCATCCAAAAAGCACAATTCTCTCTTTTTTTTTTTTTATATCATACACATCTGTTAACATGTGTTTTCATATCTAAAGATCGAACAAAAGCGTTTGAATATTGTGGTGTGCATTGTTATGAGACAAATAATTACTGTGAACTCCTGCTATGATGATTAATAAGTACATATGTTTGGCTTGAAGCAGTGTACACCCGCACACACACATACACACACAGATACGCACACACACACATACACTCACACACACACATGCACACAAAAACACACACAAACACACATGTGGAGTTTGAAGCCGAACAAATATTATTGTAATATAATTAATCATCAAAGCAGGAGTTGCTGGTTATATGTGTTCTGTGCATGTCTGCGCACGTGCAAATTACAGTATCAATGTATAGGCCAAGTGAATAGATGCTGTTACACACCGCTGGTCACAATGCGCTTCCAATTCTGGCTTGTTTGCGCCAATCTTATCAATTTTGATCCTAATTACTTGAGCAAAATGACCGAACCATCTTCCCATTGACGTGGAAGCCTTCAATGTGGCCCTTTCCGCGCACAGCACCAGTTCGGGTCCAAATATCGTCTGTGACCCTTACGATATGTCCGGCCAAGACAAATTTGTGTTTTCGAAACTCTGCGATCATGCGATCACATCGTTCACTCTGATCCGTTCTTGAATTATCTTATTGCCATTGTGGTCTCTAAAAAGCTAAAAGAATACACACACATACACACACACACACACACACAGGTGTATACAATGGGCTTCTTTCAGGTTCCGCCTACAAAATCCAGTGACAAGCCTTTGGTCACCCCGACTGAACTCGGAATCACGTTGTAGAGAAGCAAGCTTCTTACCACACAGCCACGCCTGCGTCTATTTCTGCCTATTCGATGTAAAAGTACTGGTGACTCTAATGAAGAGAAGATAAAACGAGATAAAGAGAAAAGGTAGATAGAAAGGGACAGAAAAGAATGTGTTTGGGGGGGAAGGGGGAGTATGTGGAAGAGGCGGAAACATGAAGGGGAGGAAGTATGACGATGAATTTGGGTCTAGGTGGGAATGATATTGATGAGAAGGGAGATAGGGGAGACATCGAGAAGCTGTGTGTGACGAGGTGTGTCGGCGTCGGATAGATAGATAGATAGAAAGAGGGATAGAGAAAGAGAGAAACAGAATACGAATGATAGATGCAAAGAGATAAGAGATGTGAGAATGAGAAAGGGAAAATGAAAGGGAGTTTCAGCGAGAGAAAGATAAAAATATGAGAGTGAAGACGGTGGTGGTGGTGGTGGTTTTGGTGGGATCGTGGAAACTGTTGGGATTGAAAAAGAGAGCTGGAGAGGACGAGAGAGAGATGAAATCTGTGTGTGAGAGAGAGAAGAAAAGAGTAAGAGAATGATGAAAAGCGTGAGAGATGAAAAGAATAAGAGAGAGAAACTGAGTGTAAAAAAGATAGATAGATAGAGAGGGAAAGTGAGGGAGAGAGAGAGAGAGAACAGAGCGGGAAAATATGATAAAAGAGACAATGAAATATATATATAGGCGTATATAAACATAAATAATGGTTGTAAAAAGAGGAGGAGGAGGAGAGGAATCAGTATGTAAGAGAGTTGAGAGTAAACGGAGAGAGTAAGAGAGAGAGAGAGAGAAAGAGAGAGAGAGAGAGAGAGAGAGAGAGAGAGAGAGAGAGAGAGAGAGAGAGAGAGAGAGAGAGAGAGAGAGAGAAAGAGGTGTGATGCTAGGGTAAACATGGGTGAATATCGGAATGATTTTTAGAGTCAGCAGTGATCCAGTTCACTGGGGCGTGGACGTGGAGGCATAAGTACGTGTGTGTATGTGTGTGTGTGTGTGTGTGTGTGTGTGTTTATAGACAACAGAGTGTATGTATATACAAGTGTACATCTTTAAATTTATATGTACACAAATTGTTTTATGCATAAAACGCATCAATTGTTCGGCTTAATGATGAGTAAAAGCGTGTGTACATGCATACGAAACCACATACAAAAACATATATATATATATACATACACACACACATATATACATGTATGCATACATACATACATACAGGCATACATACATACATTCATACATACATACATACATATATGTATATGGATATATACATATATTTATATATTATTTTATATGATCGAACGCCACGCATCCCTTTCCAAGTATGTATATGTATATATATA
>NC_068992.1:65580393-65584262 GCF_001194135.2 Octopus bimaculoides | reverse complement strand
ATATATATATATATATATAAAGATATATACAGATGTATAACTTTTTATGAATATAAATACTTCTACGTGCACAGGCATATATATACTTTATCTAAGTCTAGGTGTTTGTGTATATATTTATAGTGATCTGTATTTCTGAGAGCACTAACAAACGAGTGTAATGGTACGTGAAATGAAACAATAAAAAAATACACTTTTATAACAGCAATATGATGTAAAGTGTGGAGGTATATTGTCTAAATTCATTCACGGAAACGGACTTTTTATTTCTTATAAAACTATCCAAAATGGCCGGCAGCGCTATCTCACTTCTCACATATCTTTAGATATTCATTTCTGAAATATACGCTGCCATTCACCGCCGTTGTGGGTGTCTATATTCAAGCTAGAGAAGTTCGATTCTCTGGTAGAAGATAACTTCCTCATTATAGGAAAATTGAAATACTTAGCAAAACACAGTTCAACAAGCAGACTACTTACACACATACATACAAACATACCGACATATATACATACATACAAACACACACATATATAAAAACATACAAAGATACAAAGATACATACATACATACATACGAACATAAATACATACACACATACATACTTACGAACATACATACATACAAACATACATACATACATACATACATACATACGTACATACATACATACATACATACATACTTACTAACATACATACATAGAAACATACATATATAAATGCATACATACCTCCAGATTCTATATCTTGATTGCAAATTTACATTTATATCAATAATAATTGGTGATCTTGGTTTTCTAAGTAAATGCCTAAGTAACAATCCGGAAAAAATAGGGGCTTCAGAAAATGGAATCAACCAATATTACACATATAGTCTGCAGGAAACAGAATTGTAGAATCATTGGCGCATCGGCAGGAGCGCTTTAGTGAATATTTTTCCGCTCTTTGCATTGTGATTTCAAATCCGACCTGCTTGGAGAAAGCCACGGGAAAATCACTCCAGTAATCACCGCAAGTCTAGTCATGGTAGCTGAAGTTCCAGCAATCTTCTCAACAGCGGCAGGAGAAGATATGGTCGTGTAGAGAATGCTGAGGAAGGTCCATTCGCACAGGACCTCACCAAGGGTAGAAACCTCTAGACCAAACAGTCACTTAAAAGAGATAACGGTGAGGAAGCCAAAACCTCGAGGTTCCCGTCACACTTTTGCTTGCACACACACACACACACACACACACACACACGTGGGTATCTTTGTGTTTCTATACAAGATAGTCTGTATACAAATGCATAAATAGGTGTGAATGCGTAACGACATAAGCGCATAGGAGAGATGACTCAAATGATTCACGTATAAACTTGCATTTTGGTGAAGATGAGAAGGGAGGGAAAGAATGCACAGCATCCACGCATCCCCATTTGTAGAATGATATTTGCACTTGATGACAATGTTCGCAGAAAGTCGTTCTTTCGAAGACAACAAGGTATAATGGGCCTTGTTATGTTGTGTATAGTGTGTGTAGTGTGTTGCGAGTAGGACAAGCGTATATCGAAAAGCACCGTTGCGTTTTAGGCTGTCAGTCACAATACAGACTTATACATATATATATGCATACACACACACACACACACATATACGTCTATCTCAATATACATCAATATGTATATATCTCTATCTATCTATCTATCTATCTATCCATCTATCTATCTATCTATCTATCTATCTATATATATATATATATATATATATATATATATATATATATATATATATATATATATATATATATATATATATATATATATATCAGTATGCTGATTGCTGATTGGTTGAGAATTATCTCAATTAATGCAACTTTCCAGTATATGTGTGTGCGCATGTTTGGAACATTGGCACGACACGATATCTAGTTCTTTCTTTTCAGGACAGATTCTGCAAAAAACCTAATAGGACAGCCGTCTTATATAATTAGTTTTGTGCCAAATGAAAACATATTTCTATTGACGTATTGAGAAGTAACAAGATCGAACAGCGTGCGAGTGTGTGTGTGTGTGTGTGTGTGCGTGCGAACGCGTGTGTGTGTGTGAATGTATGGCGAGATATGATCGATTATGTTGACGTTAATATTTAATTTGACTCTTATATATATCGACAATTGAAGGCTAAAAGTCGAAGTCGATATCGGCGGATTTGAACTCGGCACTTTAAGTGAGGTATTTAAATGAAGAGATTAGCTATCGAGTTGGAGATAATGGGCCGCGAGTTCGAAATCTGCTTCAAGCAAATCGTTATGTTTCTGTATAAAACAGAATAAATTTTATAAAAGGGAAAGAAGAGAGTGCGAATGGTCACGCTGAAGAAGTAAATAAATCCAGTGAATTTAAAAGCTGAATGAGTTCATCTGTCAAACTGCAATATACGATTACTTCAATGGAATATCCAGCGCAGGAGGGATGAGTTTGTATAGGATGAAACAAAAACTTCTGAATTTAGCGGTCAATCATTTTCTCTCCGCTGAAAGCTTCTTTCTCTATAACAAGCAGGGTATCGAAAAATACCCAAGTTTGCAAAATACATATTTTTATATGGGAATGTATAATAATTTTTTTAAAATGTTTCTCCTTTGTTCACGTCTTCTTTTCTTCTATTTTACTACCATAATTGTGTGTGTGTGTGTGTGTGTGTTTGTGTGCATTTGTGTGTGTGTGTATACGTTGAAGTTTGTATTTCCTTGCATTATCCCATTCCTCTGCCTTCGTAAGTGAATATACAATTTAAGAATCATTGAAACTTTAGCGAACTCACAATTATCTCTTCCTTCTTCTTTGTTTTGCAGTTTTAGTAATTAAAATTCAAGCAAAGAATCATTTTTAATCGGTTTGTAATTTACGTTTTTGTGTTAAATAAATATCGTAAAATTCAAACCACAAATACGTATATATTGAGTAAAGTGTATCATGTTGAATTTATGGCAATGGAATGGAAGATGGATATTTTGAAATGAGAGTCTGTAAGATGAATTAATAAAGGAATGAATTAATGAGTTGAGGAATGATTGAATGAGTTGAAGTAGCAGATTTTTCTTGGAAAATATTGAAAGGAAACAAAAGACACCATCCATGTATGTATGTATGTATGCATGTATCTATCTATCTATCTGTCTGTCTGTCTGTCTGTCTGTCTGTCTGTCTGTCTGTCTATCCTTCAGTGTCTCTCTGCCTATCTATCCTTCATCTACATATGTATGGATGTATGTGTGTATGTATGTGTGTAAGCATGTATGTGTGTAAGTATGTATGTGTAGCTATGTATTTATGTGTGTGTGTGTCTGTCTGTCTGTATGTATGTATGTCTATCTATCAATCAATATATCTGTCAATCTTTCTTTCTTTCTCTCTTTCTTTCTTTCTTTCTTTCTTTCTTTCGATATTCTATGGTTTTCGTTTGTTAAAAATATTTCTAAACGTTATTTAGGCCTAAATAAAGGCTCTGAAGAAGTTATAAGAAGACGTACAGATAGTCAGCTCTGAATGCATTGCTTCCTATAACAGAAACAGCTCTAAGCTAATTATGTTCATTACTTAATTGCTGGATGTATGTGTGTCTGTTAGCGCGCCAGTGCCACTAAATATATATGAGGTCTTTTATGGAGATGGTGCCAAAGCATGTCATCTTTCACATCTCATATTACTTTTTGTCAATTGCAATCAATCAAACCCGTGAACCAAAGAAGACTATGATTTTCAGATTCAGGTAATTTGTTTTTATGGCATCATAACCGTTTAGTATAACTGATCCAATCATAAACCATTCTCATAATGAAAGGAACAGTCTTTGAATAACTTTTTTTTTTTTTTTTTTTTTTTT
>NC_068992.1:65577798-65579132 GCF_001194135.2 Octopus bimaculoides | reverse complement strand
ATATATATATATATATATATATATATATATATATATATATACATATGTATAGATATCTAAACGTACATATACATGTGTGTGTGTATACACACACTGATATAATCGGCCCCCACCTTACTCCCTTGTGTGCGCATGTTTCACTTTGTTTCCAATATACATACACACACACAGATTCATATATCACTGCGTTATATACTCCATAATGCAGCATATAATACGAAATATATACACTAGTAAACAAAAAAAAGACGCACATTTATATGAGATATACACACGTGTATGCATATAGGAAACCTACATGTTGTCACCAGACTTGCTAGATATAGCAGCCAAATCGCTTTACTTCACATCACATCGTAAACAATTGTCACAGATAGGAATGTAATATTTTGGATCATAGATATGATGGGCCACATCAGGACTGGACTAGGGCTAAACAGCAACAACAGTAAATAATCTCAAATTGATTCACGCACACACACATACTCTCTGTATGTCTCACTGACTGTCTGCCTGTCTCTTTCTCTCTCTCACACACACATACACACACATATATATACTCAAATCCAAACGCGCTCACGCAGATGTGCACACATACACACATACATTTTCAACGCCCACGCACACACACATAGAAGCATGCAAATTTCGCCATGCATTTACAACAGTGTGCATATGCACACACATATATACGCACATGCGTTTTGCTAGACCCAGGCTTGAAAATAATAGCCGTGCATCTGTATTGCATGAAATAACGAACACAATCACACACATAGAAACAACTTACATAGAATGGAATACCCACGCCCCCACCATATATATATATATATATATATATCGTGGTACTCCGTCGTTTGCGACGACAAGCGTTCCAGTTGATCCGATCAATAGAACAGCCTGCTTGCGAAATTAGCGTGCAAGTGGCTGAGCACTTCACAGACACGTGTACCTTAACGTAGTTCTAGGGGGAGATACTCAGCGTGACACAGAGTGTGACAAGGCTGACCCCTTTGAATTACAGGCACAACAGAAACAGGAAGAAAGAGTAAGAGAAAGTTGTGGTGAAAGAGTACAGCAGGGTTCGCCACCATCCCCTGCCGGAGACTCGTGGTGCTTTAGGTGTTTTCGCTCAATAAACACTCACAACGCCCGGTCTTGGAATCGAAACCGCGATCCTACGACCACGAGTCTGCTGCCCTAACCAGCGGGCTATTATATATATATGTGTGTGTGTGTGTGTGTCTGTGTGTTTGCGTGTGTGTCTATTTATCTATCTGTCTTCCTCCATCTTTCTATCTATACCTCTGTCCTGGCCTCTACTTCACTGCTAT
>NC_068992.1:65573039-65575447 GCF_001194135.2 Octopus bimaculoides | reverse complement strand
TATATATATATATATATATATATATATGACATATAAATATGACATACATATAATATATGTATATATATGTGTATGTGTGTGTTTGTGTGTGTTTGTGCGTATGTGTATGTATATGTATATATACATATATATGTATATATGTATATTTGTATATATACGCAGATAGATAGATCGATAGATAGATAGATAGAGAGAGAGAGAGAGAGAGAGAGAGAGAGAGAGAGAGAGAGAGAGAGAGAGAGAAAGAAAGAAAGAAAGAAATAAAGATAGAAAGAAATATAGAAAGAAAGAAAGAAAGAAAGATGAATAAATAGATGGATGGACAGATAGCTAGATAGACAAATTGATAAATAGAAACCGAATGGAACCCTTCACCGATTTCAAAATTGGTTATTCCTATTGCTCCATCAAGTGAATTAATTACATCCTCAACATAATACTAATTAAGTGGCTGCGTATTCCACAGTCACTTAGCATACAGGTAAAATTATCGTGACAAAAGTATGTGAGACCGCTTTGTACCGTTGAGTTAGATGTAATCAGCCGTTGGGGGGATGAGCTTCTAAAAGGGGTTCTCCGCCCCGGTTTCCGAGAAAGCCCTGGACTTGACACACAGACATGTGCTTACGTATATATATATATATATATATATATATACGTGATATTCCGTCGGGTACGACGACGAGGGTTCCAATTGATTCGATCAACGGAACAGCCTGCTCGTGAAATTAACGTGCAAGTGGCTGAGCACTCCACAGACACGTGTACCCTTAACGTAGTTCTCAGGGGAGATTCAATGTGACACAGAGTGTGACAAGGCTGGCCCCTCTGAAATACAGGTAGAACAGAAACAGGAAGAAACAATGAGAGAAAGTTGTGGTGAAGGAGTACAGCAGGGTTCGTCACCAGCCCCTGCTGGTGCCTCGTGGGGCTTTAGGTGTTTTCGCTCAATAAACACTCACAACGCCCGGTGTGGGATTCGAAATCGCGATCCTATGACCGCGAGTCCACTGCCCTAACCAGTGGGCCATTGCGCCTCCACATACAAATATAGATATGTAATAAGGTAATGAGATACATATACACTTAAACACATATAAAAATACTGGTACACATATACATACACATGTGTAATTAAATATATACGGCCACATATGGCTGTAAACAAATATTAAAATGTAGTTCTACTCGCATATATACACACGCATGTACGTACGCACAAGCACACATACACACAGAGACAAATACACACACATGTACACATTCATATAAATATATACATACATATAAACATATATATATAAACATATATATAAACATATATATATATATATATATATATACACACACACATAGAGAAATATATGCACATTCGCACACACGAACATACACACACATATACATACATGCATGCATACATACATACATACAACTTCACACACCTAAACACATATTGTATTAAAGACTCACATAACTAAACAGACTCGTAAAAATATACACACTCATATATATTCGTGAGCATTCTTCAGACGCACACACACACATATACATGCGTATACTCACTCACACACACACACACACAATCATGCATATACCGAACATAGCGTTGTGATACATGTAAATACACTGTTTCTGTTATGCTGACACACATGCCAACAATCATATATTCACACATATAGAACGGTGTCACGCAAACACACAGACATTTTCACACGCATACTGACATTCTTAGAAGTCAATAATCGCACACACAGACATAATTGCGCACACACAGACACAAACACACGCGCGCACACACACACAGATTTAAGCATTCACATATACACATACAGCCCATTCCATGCTAGAGCGACACTTCCGCATTGGTGCACGCGCACACGCACATGCCTACACGTATACACACACACACACACACACACACACACGTGCGTTTATAGCTGTATGCGCAACCAAACTGGAGTAGCGTTCAATCTTACATAAACACATACACACAAACACAGCTATGTTTATACAAATAGTTAAACTCTTATAAATACACACATTCGAACACAACAATATACACGCATAAATATATATATATATATATATATATATATATGTGTGTGTGTGTGTGTGTGTGTGTGCAAGCATCTACACACATATCGAGACGTATGTAGATTTATATATACACGCACGCATAATTCTCATAAATAAACAGAACCAAAAGGACGAGCCACGCGAGCGAATTCTTACATAATTAAACAAACGAAAGCACACGTTTTCATACGCACACACTCACACACACATGGATACATGTATATACACACATCCTATACACGTACACAAACACACACACATATATGTATCTATATACACTCAGTACAGAAAGATTTCGTAAATGTTTTACACACAGAAACGTGTTTCAAATC
>NC_068992.1:65571850-65572596 GCF_001194135.2 Octopus bimaculoides | reverse complement strand
ATATATATATATATATATACGTATTCATAAGTACATAGGTACACACACATAGTTATGTATGCAGAGATAACTCCAGCTTGTTATACAATAACATATTCACACGCGCACACATACACATACACATTTCCACTAACATATACACAAACGTTCACAGTTCCACTAACACACTAACACATTTACACATGTGTGTGTCTGTATGCCTGCCTTGTATAACGTAAGGAATCTTACCTATATTGCGTTACCAAACATCAGCACCGGTAATTTCTTCTACAACACTTACCAAACCAAACTATCGTCTGCTTCTTTGTAGGTGGATCCGTAGTATTTTCGGCCAACCCGGTCTCGCGCATCTCTTTCTGATACTTCGCTCGCTGTTTATCACCCCTTTTCGCATCATCAGTCATCACCAGCTCATATCACCATCGTATACAACAAACAATCATACATACATACATACATACATTCATTCATATATATATATATATATTATATGTGAATGATGCGTATGAAAATGTCGTCCAGGAATACAGATATATTACACATGTTTCATATTTATAAAACAATATCGTATATATAGTCATACGTAAATACACAGGCACACGAACCCATGTGCACTCACACACGCACATGAATGCCTATAACGGTGTCCATTTATCGAGCGTTCTATATGCATGTTAGATAGTGTGTGCACACACACACACACACACACACACACACACACACACACACACACACACACACACACA
>NC_068992.1:65567956-65571792 GCF_001194135.2 Octopus bimaculoides | reverse complement strand
ATATATATATATATATATATATATATATATATATATATATAATTATATATATATATTTATATATTTATATATATGTGTGTGTGTATGTATGTATACACGCGCATATGCATATATGGAGGGGAAACGCTATATTTTTCCTCCTGTTTTCCTCTGTACTCCATCGCTCAATATCTCTCGCCGTGACTTTTCGTTTTCCCGCCACGTCGCCACCACCACCGCCGCCACCGCCGCCGCCGCCGCCGCCTTCGCCGCCATTACTATATCAAGGATGTTGCTTACAAGTGACTCGCTGGTCAGGGTAAACACACACATACCCTCACCACCACCCCATTAAACGAAACCATTGGAGAAAAAAATAACAAAAACAAAAACAAAAACAAAATAAACAAGAATTAATCGCATCAAAGTGTTAAAAAAAAAGACTCCGTTCACCACAGTTACAACAACAGCCACCACATCGAACAGAACAAAACACACCAACACGCTAACAAGTTGTCGTGAATATAAATATCACTTAACATATCTATCTATCTATCTATCCATCTATATATATATATTTATATGTATATAGATATTTCTGGGATGTACTACTACTACTACTACTACTACTGCTGCTACTACTACAACTGCTGTTGTTGATGAAGATGATAATGATGGTGATGTTTATTGTTATTATTATGATGGAGAGGAAAACGCCATTTGTACCCCCACACGGGCTTCAATTACTATTTTGTATAAACTTACTCAGCTTTTCTTGTTTTACAACTGTTCTATCACAAACCACGCAACGAGGTATGTACCCCGCCAACACTATTATCATTATTGGTGTTGTTATTATTGTTGTTGCTGTTGTTGTTGCATATTTGTCGTTGTTGTTATTGTGGTTGGTGTTGTATTACAACCAATTTTACTTTCAGCTTTTTTTGTGTTAAATATTTGATGTTTATTTTTTTTTTATCTTTATATTTAAAATTTTCTCGCTACACTTAAAAAAAAAACGAAACGTAAATAAAATTAAAATAAATAAAAAAGAAAAGGAAAAAATGCAGGAATCGTTGTTTTCATTATCACTGGTTCCTCTAAGCTATGAGTTCAAATCCCGCTGAAGCCGTTTTTGATTTTTATACATTTGAGGGTCGAATACTGAGATCGACCGAAATCCTATCTGCGCACAGAATTGCTGGCCTTGTGACTAACCTCATCACCACCACCATCATCATCATCATCGTCAATGTCATTGTTTTTGTCATTATTCTTATTGTTATTGTTATCAATATTCCAGATCGACTTTGCATGTTATCCTTTCGAGATCGATAAAACAAATACCTGTTGAACACTGAAGTCAATCTGATCGACTAGCACCTCCCCCAATAAAATTTCAGGCCTTGTGCCTATAGTCGAAAGGATTATTATTATTATTATCATCATCATCATCATCATCATCATCATTATTATTATTATTATTATTATTATTATTATTATTATTATTATTATTATTATTATTATTATTATTATTATTATTAATGCAGCGAGCTAGCAACATCGTTAGCACGCTGGTCAAAATGCTTAGTGCTTTGTGGTGTTGCGACTGTCTCGACGTTCTGAGTTCAAATTCTGCCGAGTTCGAGTTTGCCTTTCATTCTTTCGGGGTCGATAAATTAAGTACTAGTTCAATACTGAGGTCGATGTAATCGACTATCCCCCAGCCTGAATATTTCAGACCTTGTGCCATTAGTAGAAAAGATTATCTTTCTTCTTCTTCTTCTTCTTCTTCTTCTTCTTCTTCTTCTTCTTCTTCTTCTTCTTCTTCTTCTTCTTCTTCTTGAGGCAACTAGCTACCAGCATCGTTAGCACGCCGGGTGAAATGCTTAGCGGCATTTTTTCCCTCTTCACGTTTTGAGGTCAAACTCCACCGAGTCGACATTGCTTTTCATCCTTTAGGGGTCGATAAAATAATTACCTGTCGAATATTGGGGTCGATGTAACTGACTTACCCCTTTTCCCGAAGTTAAGGCCTTGTACTGAAATTTGGAACCACTATTATTATCATTATTATTATTGTTGTTGTTGTTATTAATATTGTTATTGTTGTTGTTGTTATTATTATTATTATTATTATTAGTAGTAGTAGTAGTATTAGTATTGTTGTTGTTGTTGTAGTTATCATACATGTTCTTGGAGTAAACAGAATTCCTCCCCACAGAAATGTTGGCATTATGTCAAATTTGAAAAAAAGAAAAAAATCATTACGACAGAATCGATAGAGCATTGGTGAAAATACCTTGTGGTATTTATTCTTTGGTCTTTTTCGTTCCGAGTTCAAGTCTCACCTTTCATCCTTTCGGTGCCAATAAAATATACAATCACTCACACAGTGATATCGATTTAATCGATTCGTCCTTCTCCCCAGAATCTCTGGTATTGACTGTGCCAATGTCAGACAAAGTTATTACTGCTTGTTGGCTTTGATGTTGTTTACCGGTGTCAATTGTTCTTTCATCGTCCCTTAAATATTAGATGAATAATATGGCCGATTCAATGGACTAAGGCCCCGTCACTCAAAAACTGCCCGCCTGGTACCAATGTAAGAAACCATGGTCGAAAATGAAGGAGTTGTTGTTGGCACGTTGGATAAAATAACGCTGTCTTATTTCCGACTCTCTACATCCATGTTAACTTGTCGATAGAATAAGAAACCGTTAAGAACCGGGTTTGCTGGTCTTGACTAAACCCCTGCCTTTAAAATCTCTGGTCACGCGCCAAAATGAGAAACCGTTGTTATTAAAAGCGGGGAGCTGGGAGAATCCCTTAAAATCTCGAACGAGGTCAACTATGGCTTTTATCCATTCGTAGTCGATAAAATAAGGTACCAGATAGACGAATGCTGGACACAGTGTTGGAAAGAAAAAGAAAGTAAAGCTTTTCTCGGTCGAATAATTAAATACCAGTCAAATAGTGGTGACCGTCTAATTAATTAAACTGGTCCCTTCAAAAGTGATGACCTTCTGCCTATATCAGTAACCATTATTATCCTTTACGTTATTGTTGCTTTGTTTTATACGAGTTGTTCCAAGTTTCACCCCAGAGACCTCAAGTAACAGCAGGTTGGATATTTTACCAATGACGTTCTTCATAATTAACGACGGAGGCCAGAATCTAAGAACTAAGATTCTGTGAAATTTGTAATATTTAAATTTTGATACGGTCTTTAGAGAATCAAATGGTTTCAGGTTGACAATGTTTTTTATCAGATGTGGACAGTTCTCTTGAAGACAATGATTCGTAGTTCTGATGCCTTGCGGTTTTCCTGGTATTTCACCATAGTGTTTAAAAGCGCCATTTGGTGCTGTCCCCAAAGTTTCGATGATCACGTGTTGTTCTCAGATGCCACATTTCCCAGGTTTCTATTTCAAGGTCCTTTTATTTACTTAACTTTCCAAATGTTTTTACAAAAGTGTTACAGTCTAATGAGATTAACATATCATTGAACAGGCATAGTTTGCCAACCTGATGTTTAACCACGAGATCAGGTGTAATGGCCTGAGTAGCAAGATTATTTTTATTATTATTATTATTATTATTATTATTTTATGTTTAACTTTTGTTTTGCATTTGTACAAGTTGGATCCAAGTCTCACCCAGAGACCTCAAGAGACAACAAGTTAGAAGTTCATGTAGGTGTTATGCCTAGGGTACCATATATTTGGATTTGTACAGTTTTGTTCAAGTGAATGTTTAAGAAACCATAAGAAAATTATGTTTGCTTTAAAATTTGAGATCACATAGACAGTATTTTACGTAGGATATGGGCAGTTCCCATGAGCACTATCTTTTGG
>NC_068992.1:65561990-65567946 GCF_001194135.2 Octopus bimaculoides | reverse complement strand
CCTCCTCCTCCTCCCAATTATTCGCTAAAGCTGATATCTTTCATTCTCTTCCGGTGCGAATTGAACCAGTACCAGTAATACACTAGTAGTGGTATTCTTGAGTGTTCCTTAACCCGTCACTCCCACAACCCAAATACGCGGCCAACGCGTCTCAGAATTCCTGTTATGTATTGCTGCTGCTGATTTCGTCAGGCTTACTCTCCATCAGCATAACCCCCACCCACCCCGCTGCATCTACTCTCTCCCCCATCTTGGACTCTGTTGGCTAATGAAATATGAAATATTGTCATTGTGGAGTGGCTGCTCTTTAGAATTGGTTACTCATAGAATAAAATGGTAGATGCCATGCAGTTGTAACCTTTTACCTTTTGAGTCAAGTACTAGGATGGATTTAGCTGAGTATTATCCACCGCACAGGTTTTAAGTTCTGTGGCTATTGTAAATCGATACTGACTTCGTTGAAAGTTCTGAACTTTGATTGAGTCGAGAACCACTTGACGTTTTATTCTGCCAGAGTCGTTAAAGGAAATATCGGCGATAAACGAAGCAGTGGGGTTTGCTTAACCGACTGTAATCTCACTTAGATATGAGGTTTTTACGTGCAAATCGTAAATGAATATTTGATTTCGAATCTCAGCAAGATTGACGTTACCGTTTCCCTTTAAGGGTTCGAGAAAATAAATGGTAGTCAAGTCGTGGGGGTTGACTTACTCAGTCATAATTTCATATTAAAATTTGTGTTGTGCTAATGTAGGAACCCATTACGGTCGTCGATTACAGAATTAGAAAAACGAGGAAAATTTCATTGGCGTATTATGTTACGTAACTGAACGCTCTGTTATTAACGTTCTGCTTTCTATTAAATAACACATGTCGCCTTTCCTTTATCTTTATGCATTTGATAAAATAGCTCTGAGTAAAATAATGGAACAGACGTAATAGACGCACACTCTACCTAAAAACATGTAACTCTATATTTATATATTTATATTAGAAAGGCTTTGGCAGTGGCAAAACGAAAAGACTAAATAATTGGCTGTATTAACATACGTTTCTGACAGAGATCAGTTTGAAGAGGTAAGAAAACACCGATTCAAAGACCAGGTGGCAGAGATAAACCGGGAGGTGGATAAACTCTACTATCCAAGAGAAGAAATGGTCACCTTTCCATGACATGCTTCCAAAAAGTTACCGTCTAACAAATTTCATCCACAAAATTTTTGTCCACCCGAAATTATAGTAGACACACACGATCGCAATATGCTGCCAGGTGGCAGCACATTCCCTTCGTGTCTAGGGAAGCTACACAGCTATGACTGTGCTCTAACTGCGCAACCAGCTCTGTCCGTGTCCGGCTTTCAGTAAGTAATCATCCATCTGTACATATTGCTCTCAAGAGTGGTGTCATATCCATGACCAACCTGTATCCTTCTATTGGTATCGAACAGCCTGAGGCATTCTTCGGTCAAGACGTGAATGGCGTCATATAATCCCTGCTAGGATGAACAACGCGAAGAGTGACTATAGAGGATTTAGTTTATCAATATATGAAATTTGAGGGCGGCGAGTTGGCAGATCCATTATCACGCCGGAGAAAATGTTTAGTAGTGGCATTTCATCCGTCTGTACGTTCGGAGCTGAAATTCTGACGAGGTGAACTTTGTCTTTCATATCTTCGGGGTCATGAAATAAGCACCAGCTGTTCATTGGGGTTGATGTAATCGACTTACACGCTCCCTGGAATTGCTGGCCTTGTGCTAAAACTTGAAATCAATATATGAAATTTGAGCAACTTATAGCAGTTAATAAAGAAATTATATCCAAAGATGAGGGTTCGTTATCGGTAGAATGTTTGTATATGGCTAAACACATGACTGAGAGCTACGAATTCGTATTGCTGTGCAACAAATCAATGCAGATTCAATCCATAACAAGTATCGATCACTAGGTCATCCCGTCCTTCGATGACGAAGGATCTCTAAATTGCTGTTCCACGATATACTAAGAGCCGACTGAGAAACTCATGATAGGGTTTCGTTAATTCTCTTAGTAATATTAAAAAAAAAAAAGAAGAATTTTCACATTTTATTTCTTGAAAGCACACACACACAAAACTGGAAATATTTATACATAAATATGATAGAAATGATTGATTCTTTAGATACAAAGCCTATTACTGCAAGTGGAAGATGAAGTAGATCGATTTGTTTCCATTCGCTGTGGCAGTTTGTATCTATGCCATCATTGATCGTATTTTCCCACCACGATTGTCCATCTAAAATTACGAGTCTTCCAGAATTTGCTTGGTATTTCTTGCAAAACACTTGACTACATAGAAGAGACTCGTATATATTTTAAGAATATTGAGAAATAATCGGGATTTTAAAGAACATTCTATGGAATTTTCGCACCGACGCAGACCACAGGGACAGAGCATGAGACGCCGGACATGATTTTGTTTGACTGAAATGACAATAGTGTTCTAAGAAGCGGCAGAGCAACACTAAATTAAGTGATGAGGAGAGCTGATTAGTCAAGATATTAGATCTATGGAAATGTTGAATGAAAAATATTGTCTGTTGGGAACTGTTGCAATCTTCCCACGTGTAATTGGTACAAATGATAATCAAACCAAAAAAGACTTTAATGATATTCTTCAACATCTACATATGTACATAGCAGCAGCAGCAACAACAACAACAACAACAACAAAAAAGCGATTTAAAATTTTGGCACAGGGCCAGCATGTTCAGGGATAGTTGTAAGTCGATTATATCGACGTCAATGCACAACTGGTACTTATTTCATCGACCCCGAAAGAATCAACGGCAAAATCAACCTCGGCGGAATTTGAACGCAGAACGTAAAGGCAAACAAAATGGCGTCCTAACGATTCTGCCAGCTCGCCGCCTTAATAATCACAACAACAACAATAATAATAATGTACAGTAGACGAACTAAACAGCTTAGACAGAAATACAAGGAAGTTGCTAACTTAATATGGGGCACTCCACCCAAAAATGGACACAAATAGACTGTATGTACCAAGAAAAAGAGGGGTAAGAGGACTTATTGGATACGAACACAGCATTAGAGCAGAAGAAAACAACATAGCATGGTATGTAAAAAAATGCCACAGAACCGCTATTATTAGAAGTAAGAAGGTTAGGTTTGTGTAGGATGAAAGATTGCAAAGATAAAGCACTGTACAAGCAATTGAAAACGAATGAAACTGAAAATAGGCGGGTAAAGAAAAGAATGCATGGTCAATTTCTGAAACATTTTACATAATTCAACCCGTGCAAGTTTTATATGTGAATAACAAAATAGGAACTGTGTAGAAGTATCTATAGAAATGTCTATATGGGGGTCGACCAAAATAAAATAGTAACTAAAGGGGAGAAAAACTGATCTAACCCCTCGAATTTAAGTCAAATATATAATAGCACACAAAAATGTTCTTACAGAGGTGCAATGCAGGAAAATTGATGTTAGATGGTCAGTCTATAATATAGGCCCTACGATGTGACTGGAGCTATGTTTTTGTCGATTCTGCAAGAATGAAAAGAAAGAGAAAAAAGAAGTTAACCCTGGTAGGAGTTGAACTCAAAACATAAGCGACTGTTAAAGGAATAGATATGAATATTTTTTTCTGCTCTAGGCACAAGGCCCGAAAAGTCGACCTCAGCTGAATTTGAACTCAGAACGTAATGGCAGACGAAATACCGCTAAGCATTTCGCCCGGCGTGCTAACGTTTCTGCCAACTTGCCACCTTGAATGGACAGGAATATTGTGCGCTGCAGGAGTGTCTAGAAAAGCCGCGTAATCTGTAGATAACCGTGTTTGCTGTTTATATTCTGGTTGTAAACTTTGTTCTTTTCTCTTGAGAAGAGATAGAAGCAAAAAGAAAGAAAACATATTTTTCACACATCTTGTCATGATGCGAGTTGCAGTATTACACTTTAAACAACTTTAACTATGGAACGATACCAGAGACATAATCGAAATATCTAAAATGATGGAATAATGTAAATGAAGATATATTTAAACATCAAACTAAAAATCCTTTATGAGACATGAAATTTGCACAGTTCCGAGGAGTGTATAAAAATGTTCAAAGTGGTCAAACGAGTGAACTGACGGTCATGTTGGAGCTTCACTATGTTTATATTCAAACTTAAACATAATGCAAATAATTGAATAATATTACAGTTGTTGTAGTTTTTGTTATTGCTGCTGCAGTTGATGTTGTTGCAGCTGTTCATGAAGTTGTTAGAGGTGCAGTTGTAGTAGTAGTTTAACTCCAGGTCAAGTTTAGCTATGATGGAAAGAAATCAGGTGTATCCGTTTCATTTTGTAAAACTTCCGGCTTAGTGTATCAAGGACTATATTGACCAACGTCATCTTCCAATTATTAATGTGATTTGAGGAAGCAATTTGGCTGTTATTTCTAAGAGGACCCTACACAAACCCGGTTTGCGGTTGTTGCTTAGTCGGCCGCAGACCAATCCAGACAGAAGCTTCCTTTAATCTTCAGTATTCTAACCATGACGAACCCGTCTATTTAATGACATATAGGTCTATATAGACTCTGTTGTGTTATTTTCATTTCATGAGAGTAGGGTGAGATTTGAGTGAGCTTCGGCTGCTATTTCTAGTATATTGTTCTCATTGTAAGTGATACTAATCCTTTGTAATTGTGAATTTTGTTGAAGTTGTTGTTCAGATCTGGTTGCCACGTGATGTTCCAGCTTTACATTATAACATCCAAGAAAGCATATTTCGTAAATGATGTAATAATTTTACTTCAATAAATCCAGCAATGGTATTTTTTTAAAGTCTTCAATTTGCTTCTGTGGTTTCTTGTCAACGAGACTCGCTTTTAAGCCAAATCATGTCTGGCGGCCATGTTACTAAGATTGAGTTATGGCGAAAAGTATGACGTTGAGGAACAAAACAAAACAAAAATAGTCGCTGTGTCTGTGAAACAACAAATTCTGTGATGGATTGAAACATCGGATGCCGTCCTTATGCATTAACTGAGTTGACATAAATATCATTAGAAAAATATTCGACATCTTGTGAAGGAAACAAAGAAAAAACAAGAAAAAGATACGGTGTTTGTTGTTGACAACAATTGGATAAGAACGGATGAGGAGAGTCAGAGTGGATCTCTTTCAATTCCTTTCCTTCCTTCTTCCCCTCTCCATCCTTCCCTTTCTTTCTTTCTTTCTTTATTTCTATATTTCTTTCTTTCTTTCTTTCTTTCTTTCTTTCTTTCTTTCTTTCTTTCTTTCTTTCTTTCTTTCTTTCTTTCTTCCTCCCTTTCTTTCTTTCTTTCTTTCTTTCTTTCTTCCTCCATTTCTTTCTTTCTTTCTTTCTTTCTTTCTTTCTTTCTTTCTTTCTTTCTTCCTCCCTTTCTTTCTTCTTTCTTTCTTTGTTTGTTTGTTTGTTTGTTTCTTTCTTTCTTTCTCTCTCTTTCCCTTTAATGTCTGTAAAGACTGTGTTTGATATCACAAGATGTATGGTGATGGTGGGTGATAGTGGTGATGTTGTTGGTGGTGATGTTATGTTAAAACCGATCGTAATATTTACTTTACTAACATGAACACACGTCAAACTATACGTTGTCATGTTCAAAGTGTTGAAACTGAATGTCTGGGTATATACGCATCGGTATGTTTGTGCGCTTTACATACATTCATACATACATTAAAAAATAAATATATATAATATATGCATATATAACATATGTATATATGTATATGTATATATATATATTCAGATATAACATATGTATATATGTATATATATATATTCATATATGTATGTGTATATATATATATATATATATATATATATATATACACACACACATTAAACGGAGACAAATAGAGAGAAAGAGAGAGCGTGTGTGAGAGAGAGAAGAGAGAGAGAGAAAGAGAGAGAAAGAGA
>NC_068992.1:65559407-65561972 GCF_001194135.2 Octopus bimaculoides | reverse complement strand
AGAGAGAGAGAGAGAGAGAGAGAGAGAGAGAGAGAGAGAGAGAGAGAGAGAGAGAGAGAACGTGTAAAGGAGAAGCATAAACAAAGAGCAAGACTCTCGCATCATCTCGAAAGACTGTCATTTATTCTTCAGAAAGAAACTAGTTACGTAAGCATTAATTATCATTAAAGAACCAACAAATGATTCTCTCTCCACGTGTTTAGTGATAACCGATTGGTTTTTTTTTTTCCGAAGCAATACTGCATTTCTCTCTTTATTATATTTGTTTTAATTGATATTTAACAACAACAGGCGTTTTTACATCGATAGTTTTTTGACGATGCACAAAAAGCTGTATAATTTATGGGGAGGGAGATTTGAGATATCAAAGCACCTACGCTTTTTATCGGGTATCAACAGCTTTAAGTAAAGATGGCTTGTATCAAGCAAAACTCTAAGATGTATGGCAGCAGTTTTGATTAGCTGGGATTTTATTCTATGTTTTATAACGTCCCATTTCATTAATACATTTCCAAAGCTTTAATTTCATTCGCTGTTAATTGTTTTGAATATGGAGGTGGATCTTCGTCGTTGAGCAATAGCGATTCAGTTGTTCGATCAATCGAATTATTTGCTCCTAAATTTATATGTACGTGGCTGAGTAGTCCACAACCACGTGGACCAATTAACGCAATACTGAGGTGGAATCAACGTGGCATAGGGCATGCCACGGTCGTACCTTTCGAATTACATGGAAAAGTCTATTTAGAAAATTACATGGGAAACCTTCTTAGAAGATCTACTTGCGGTCAATAACGATTACCGGGTGATTTACAGACTGAACAAAAGTATTTGATCCACCAATTGTATCTGCTACGTATTTACAACCCCTTTTTCTCTTGTCCCCATACAAAAATAAGACGTCTAGTAACCCATGGTATTTCAAGAGGCATTGTTCTAACGTTAGGAAATCTCATTCCGGTTAATGAAATTTAGATACTATTAAAGAGACAAGTAAATTAGATTGAAGTTACATGGCATTAATCATTGGTCTGCACAATCATGTTTGACCTTTGACATGGATTTAAACAGCATCAGCAGCAACACAGCTCAATCACGACATATGTTATGTAATGGTGTAAATATCTGGAATCGGGTCCAGTTTAATACTTCCGTGTAACAGAAATACAAGAAGTAGTGAAGTATTGCTCTGAGAGTTTGTTCAGTGTGGTGACCCAAGGAGAAGAAAATGAGATTAGCCCAAAATAGCAAACAGCCTCACACAGGTTACTCGAACCCAGAACCTCCTAATTACAAAGTGAGCTTCTTAACTATTCGGTCATGCTATCCCTGCTCTTTTCTCTGCTTTGTTTTCCCAAATAATTTTACTGGTCATACTGAAGTTTCTGTGTTTAAATGTATATATACATACAAACATATGCATGTATGTGTGTGTGTGTGTATTTATAGACTTTTCCCTCTCAGACTATGTAACAAATGGGTGTTTGATTTATCTTCTCACTGTTGTATATAAATTTATATTTAGAGAATCTGTGCGGTCAGTAAAACTTTTATTGTTCGAGTCACAGAAAACGATTTACTGTTAATAAAGTTTTCAGCAAGCTATTTAGCTATCAAGACATTCCATGTCGTATATAATACACAAAGGCCCACACACATATATGTATGTATGTATGTATGTCTAGCTCCATGTTCTTGAAGCATTCAGATTCAGGAGATATAGAAATCAATTTTAGGGAAAATATGTCTTCCACCATCGAGGAATCTAAACACGGAATGCGTGCAGCATTGTGTTTATTTTTGTGAGAAATCTGAAATACTTTTAGAACACCCTGTGTGGTATATATTACAGAGAGAGCAAGAAAGAAAGTCTATTGTAAATGGGAAAGACACTAGCAGGTGCCACCTATCAACATTGTATGTTTTACGTGTTAAGTTTAGAGACTAAAAGTCTTTTTGTGTCTCACTATGAATGCATGGCTTTTCTTCGTTGATTATAGTTTTATTCGTCAGTGAGGTGGAATCTCGGTGTTGGAGGTGGGTGGTGCAGCCTTTCACTTCCACAATATTCTGCGTAAGAGCTTCCATATATATATATATATATATATATATATGTTTGTATGTATATGTGTGTGTACGTAGCGACTAGCACAATAGCAAAGAATCGTCACAATCGATATGGGAGGAAAACAATGAAGATGCATCATGAATAAAAAGCACAAAAAAATAACAATTTACACGGTATTAAAATGTAGCATACAAACAACACGATTATCGAAAAACAACAACAACAACATGGGATGTGTGGGTATGGCGGACCGATGTATGTGTACGTGCATGCACGCACACACATATATACATACACACACATATACATATATGTGTGTGTGTGTGTGTGTGTGTGTGTGTGTGTGTGTGTGTGTGTGTGTGTACTGTATAGAGAAAGGAAAATAGAAGCATGGCAAAACAGAGTAGGTGAGTGTATAGTGGTTGGAGTGATTTTTCAGTTGCTTTCCTAGTTTTTTGTGTTACCATCTATATGTATTTGTACATTTGCACACACAC
>NC_068992.1:65557788-65558646 GCF_001194135.2 Octopus bimaculoides | reverse complement strand
ATATATACTACACATAAGTTTCATAAACTACAAAATATAAATATCTACACTACTACATCTGAAACGTACCTGTTATAAAACTTTATCTTGATTTGAATGTACGTGAAGGTATTTAGAATGGCCAAAATTATTTCTGCAAATGTGCTAAACACTGATGCTGATCATAGTTTAATCAATAAGCATAGAAGCGCGGTAAATGGTATAAAGTAGGGGGGGGGTCAGTGGGTGGACCAAACAGAAGATACAGAATGATTCCCAAGACGAACTTGAAAAAGTGCAATTGGGAATAGTCTACCTGAGAACAACTGGTGCAATGTCACAGATTTGATTAAGTGCTTTGGAGTACAGTTATCAGAATCAGAAATGAAGAGAGAAAGCAATTATCGCACCAGTTCCTTAATCTGCTATTACGTGCCCCCAAAGTAAATGAGGATTTTATGTAAATATTGGTCTACGAACCCACCTCAGGCACACAGACATGCTAATCTGGTCATCTTCAGAGATATAAAGGATGAACATCATGTGATACCTCTCCCCCTCCAAATACACTCACATAGGCGCAGGAGTAGCTGTGTGGTAAGAGGCTCGCTTCCCAACTCAACCACGTGGTTCCAGGTTCAGTCCTACTGCGTGGTACCTTGGCAAGTCTTCTACTATAGCCTCCGGCCAACCAAGTCCTTGTGAGTGGGTTTAGTAGACGGGAACTTAAAGAAGCTCGTTGCATATGTATATATATACGAAATTGAAAAGATAATCTGGAACTCGACTGTATGGATGTTTTGCGTTCTTGTCCCATTTTGTATTATATATATATATATATATATATATATATATATATATATACATATATATATTTCT
>NC_068992.1:65554986-65557555 GCF_001194135.2 Octopus bimaculoides | reverse complement strand
TATATATATATATATAGTGTAGTATATTGCCACTTTATCGTGCAGTTACTGTTAATACTTCATTTAGAGAATTAACATTGCTATATATATATATATATATATATACGTACACACAAATGCATACATACATACACCATGTATATATATATAATTAGATGTTGTATATAATATATATATGTACATACATATGTATTTCTCTCTCTCTTACTCTGCATGCATGTGTATGTATTTATTCATATGTATATTTATATATGTATATATATTTGAATACACATATATACGTGCACACATATATAATAAAAGAAAAACAATACAGACATAATTAAATAGGTACACAGCAGAAAAAAATAGAAAAAAATATTACAGAAAAGTCAGACAGAGCTCTAAATACAATACACACTCATAAATTAATTTAATGTAGGATGCACTCATATCAGTTGCAGATACCATATAAATGCACATGGGTGCAGTCACTTATTGTATTTCAATCGATTCTTTGGCTGACGCGTAATGTATTAGACTAAATAGACTTATTCTTACTGATCTATTACCTATAGACAAAGAGAGAAACTCTCCCTCTTTTTGTTTTCATATTTATCTAATAATGTGCACGTAGTTGCATGTGGGAATATAGGTGCATCGGTGTGTGCACCAACAGCAGCCTGTCTCATATTTTGGTTGTGTCTTTCTGGCGAGGTGACTTTCTATTGTTTTTCTTATAAATCGTCTAACTATTTCAAGTCTGTCTCTGTTTCTCTCTTTATCTTACTATGTCTTCCTATCATTTATCTATGTGTGTGCATTTTACCTTTGCCAACTAAGTGAGGTGTCCTATACAGGACAGTGCTACTGATGTTTATAGCCAGCTGAAGTGATGTCTTCCGGGGCTATAAGCATTAGTAGCTCTGTCCAGTATAGGACGGTGCCGTACTGCTACTGTTTATATCTCTCTCAGAGATTATATATATATATATATATATATATATATATATATATATATATATATATATATATATATACACTCACTCTCTAAGGTATATATTTATTTTTATATTTATTATCAGAAAGGTTAAGTTGTTGGGGTTATGTTATGGGAAGTTTAATATTTAGAACTGATCGATTAAAAAGTCAGATAAAAAAAAGTTGAACAAGAGGGTGAACAGAAAAAAATAAAAATATAATACAGTGAAATAAAATGTAGTAGAATATATGGAAGCATGTATTTGGGTATTTATTATAATATAGCTTAATATATTTGCAATTATTAATTAATAACTAAATAGATAAGTAATTTGGAGATTGTTTCATTAGAATTAGGAATAACGTATTACGTAATATGAAGCAAAACGGAGTATTTATATTTATGATTTATGATCGATTTTTTTTTGCTACGGTAGATTAGAACTATTTAGTAGTTAAACCGAGTATTGATGTTTAAAGTTAACTAAACAAATATGAATTTTAATAAAATTTACTCTGGAAAAGTAAGAAAGAAATAACGAATATGCAAGAAATTTATAGGTAGGGAGATGCTATTTACATATATTACGAAAGAAATAAGATTGAATGATTGTTGGAATATAACCATTTACATATATTATGCATATGTTAGGAATAAGTATATTTAGGAAAGATATTATATGTTATATTCTATAAAAATATAGATATAAAGTCTGGTTCTAATAAGGATTAAATTAATTCAGTTTCAAATTTAGTAAAAATATTAATGGTAAATAAGGAACCTAACAATTAGTGATATCAGTAATTCCAAAATGATTAATGATATTTATAAAATATATATTTAAGTGTACGTAGGCAAAGCGAGAATTTTTTAACTCTCTCGTTTAAAATTTGTTGCTAGAAAGAAATATTTTAGCACTCCGATGTGCAAAATTGAAAGTTTCTGTCTGGTAGATGGTAAGATTTTGAAGAACATATTAACTTCCATCTAATTTAATAACTGTTATTACTGTCTTTTAGTTTCCAAAAGAATTTACTAAGATTAGTTGAAGAACATTTATTGGAGTTTCTAAAAGAATATTCGTGGTTGGCCAATCTAAGCTCTATATATGATTCCGTAGAACCAACCTAGAAAAAGAGTTTACCTTCAGCTTCAATTACATCTTGGTATAATAAATTCTTATGTTTGCAATTATTATTAAATTTACATTGATCTTTAACCCTACAGTCACAAAACTTACTAAGATTATTACTACAATTATGTTTGTTTTTAGTTGCTTAGCGAAGGGCAATATTAACCGGATAATATTCTCCTTTATTTTATTTCTACCAGAATTAGGATTAAGATACTTTGTTATAGTAGGTTTTATATAAAGTATATAAATTATTTATTTTTATATTGTAAATAGTGCTAATCTTATGTATCAATCTCATCTATCAATCTTTTCTATCAATCTTTTCTATCTATCTATCTATCTATCTATCTATCTATCTACCTATCTATCTATCTATCTATCTATCTATCTATCTATCTATCTATCTATCTATCTATCTATCTATCTATCCATCTATCTATCTATCTATCTATCTATCTATCTATCTATCTATC
>NC_068992.1:65550513-65554832 GCF_001194135.2 Octopus bimaculoides | reverse complement strand
TATATATATATATATAGATGTGTGTGTGTGTGTTCAGGCATATTTGATTATTTTCTGAATTAATTTATTTTATCTGTCTTAGATATCTATAATAGACAACACCATAATTAATTAATTAATTATTCCCATTTCATTAAAATGAGGTGTGTTGTTCCGGCTACAGCTTTTGTTGTTGCTGTTGTTGTTGCAATCTATTTGTCGTTGTGATTGGTGTTGGGAGAATCTATGACGAAAACCTCTTGGCCGTATCTACAATCACATTATTTACTGTATCTTTAAGAGATACAAGCAACATACCCCCACTGTGTCCCAGAACCAAAATTCCTCCTACCTTCAGGCTACGCTGCTAATATCTTTTCGTAGACTTAATCCCCAACAGAGTTATTTTTAGCTGCGTTGTCATTACAAAAAAACAAAAACAAAAAAACCCAGAAGAAATACAGTTAAAATGTCCACTGTCCTCTGGCCTATTCGAACTCCTGGCCAGGCCTGGGTAATCCGATATAGGTAATCCATGATATCCAAATAATTTTATCCACAAAATCTGGTGTTCGTTGTATATTTAACATGAATGTCCATAAACAGGAACAAAAATCCAATTACGAAAGTCTTCAGTAAAAAATTCTCCTTCGAAAAAATTCTTACGTTACGGGATACGCCCCTTAAGAATTTCCAACAAAACCAACGCAACCAAAGGCGAACAAAATTGCCCCGAGACCAGTGGAGATACCTTACTAGTGAAAAATAACAATAAAATACAAGTAACGCACCCCCACTGTGCTCCAGAATCAAAATTTCTCCTACATTCAGGCTGCGCTGCTAATATCTTTTCGTAGACCTAACCCACAACAGAGCTAGATTTAGCAGTGTTGTCACAATGGCCCGAGGAACCACTCTGATTCGCAAATACGCCGCGCAACGGGAAGCAAGCTTCTTACCACACAGCCATACCTGTACCTGTGTTACCCACAGAATAATTTATACGCAACACTACGTATTCTGCTATTCTTTGTTGTCCATTAATTGAATCTCAGCTTCTGATCCTAAAAGGATAACTGCACTACTTCTTAACTTCTTCTCAACCCTTCAGAGTAAATAAAATATTGCGCCAGTCAAATACTGGATTCCATGTAATCCATCAAATCCTCCATCAACATTTCTGGGATTGTGTCTTCATTGAAAGCAATTGTCTAGATGCAACTGGAAATCCATTTCTCTTTTGCAATGATATCTACGTGCTGTTGGTTATTTGAGAGACGTTTAACCTCGTTGTTAATGAGAATCAACCAGGATCTGAATGTATTGGCAATAACCAAGTGAAATATTTAAGACCCTCTTAATGTATGGTATTATAAGCGAGAAAACAAAGTTTGTTGCTGATAGGTAGAATGCTTGATATTTAAGCTTACGTTTGCTTGCACAATATTCTACATTTGGAAGCGTGTAATTACAGAAATGGTTGTTAATAATTCACCATAATTACTGTCTCACGTGTGGCGATTTTAAAAATATTGTCTCTTGTGGTATGCTGGAGCGGTCTGCGCTCAATACCTTCACAGGTCGTCTAAGAAAGCAGAAATAGACGGGTCTCCTTCAAAATATTTCCAAAATGACGGCTGCAACCAGAAGATAGCCAGAAGAGAATTTCATATAGAATGCCACAACATTCCAAACACAATGGTTGTAGTGGTGATGGTGTTGGTGGTGGGGCTATGAAGACGGGGATGGAGGGAGTTGCTTTTAAATACCTTAAGGTTTCTTGGAATGTTGGTGTTATAGAAAAGGGATTTTAAAAAAAGGAGTTTTAAATTGCCAAAAGCTGTGTTTGATAAAAATATTCACGTGAGGATCGCAGTAACTCCTTGTTAAGACGAACCAACTCACTATCCAACCAACCAACCAACCAACTCCATTAATCTTCAGATAATCTAGTTAGGGTGTAGAAAAAGAAAATTTCATCATATTTTAAGAATTTGCTGGAAACTGAGTGCGTGGAGAGAAGGAGCTTTTCGCTTGACTTTTGGTAAAATCTTGATTTTTCCCAACGAAGACTATAACGAAAGCAAAATAATTAAGATGAGAGGAGAAAGAGAAAATGGCATTCATTTTAGTGAAATTTTTTGTCTTTAAAATAAATTTATCTGTTTTTAGATTCTTTATTTTAATTTTTTTTTAAATTTACTTTTCAGTTGGGATATTTACAAGAAAGATTAACTTTTTGAAATATAATTATCCTAAAAATAATAAATAAATATAATTAATAAATGAACAAAAGATTAAGAATTTATTAAAAATCAAATAGATTAGACTGGATTAAGCTTCCAAAGAATGAAGCTTAGTTTGACTTAAGAAACAATGATTACAATCTGGCAATTAAAATAAAACGTTGATGTTCGGTATTTGTTCGAGTTTGCCATGTTGAAAGAAAGACCTTCTGGTGTAAGTTGTGTATGTGGGTGTTGATTATATTACGCAAGAATCAGCTTCGGAGAGATGAACCAAGTTTCAGGTTTATTTTCATTAGTCTCATTACACATATACAGCGCATATCATTGGTAAACGGATGACTGTCACAACATACCATTTACTATTCTCTGCATCTTATGCTACTTATGTGAAAAATGTAACCTCTGGAGACTTATTTATAATGAACATAAAGGATATCCCAAGTTACCATTCTTTCTGAAAATTGAACTCTCAAAGATTCGAAACCTGTTGCTATTAAATGTTTACTTATTCTCACAATTTCTTTCCGTTTCCTGAGAAAACTACAGCAAGATCTCATCTATTTAAACCTGACAATAATGACAACACAGTCTATGACTAATCCTAAATGTCCTCTAGAATTTCTATTTATCATGCGATTATGTAAATAGTCTTTCATCATGCTCTCGGTGTCTAAAACCAATCCGCTTCCAAATCAACATTTCTTTGAATGTAACATACTGAACAAATGACTGTACTGAAGTAAATTCCTGTTACCTTTCTCAAGTATGTTTCTTAAGAATCAACTGAAATAATGACAGTTATACCTCGCTGATTCTGTTAGTCTAAAAGCAACAGTAAATTGTGATCATGTTTACCTTCAACACTTTCCGAAGCGAGACTGATTGCTAAGGACAAACTGTCGTAATGGAAGTTATACCTCCTGTGTATTATTGCAATAGCGACAGTAAAATAATTGAGATTCTTAAAAGGAAAATTAACCGTAGAGAGTTTTATAATGCAATGAATCATTGCAGGATCAAATCCTGAACTCAACGTCATTTTGCAGGGTAAATTAAATTACTTTACCTCCAACAATTTATCATTTTCGAAGTCAAAATTTCATGGCAGCTTTTGAACTCTTCTTTTCAAGATAACGAAATAATGGCCACTTACACACCATTTCGTTATACCAACACATCGTATATATTTACTACTAGGTAGACAGGATCACTGGAAAACTAAGCGTCTTCATCAAAGATGGAGTACAGCAATAATGACGTAATACAGACTAGAAAAACTACTAAGGTTGGTCGGCTATCACTTACTGACACAGATACGTGTAGCAGTCTGTATTCTGTGGCGGACTGTCTATTGACTTACTAAGTCTCTCTATGCTCCATTGGCAAGATATTGTTCAATAACGTCACAAGGCATTAGAAAAAATCTGTCGGTGATGTCGAAACATGGTATGTCTGTGACAGAACACTGCCATTAACATCCACGCTAACAACATTATCACAAAG
Organism: Octopus bimaculoides; assembly: GCF_001194135.2. Lineage (NCBI taxonomy): Eukaryota > Metazoa > Mollusca > Cephalopoda > Octopoda > Octopodidae > Octopus > Octopus bimaculoides. The sequence continues at coordinate 65,551,101 of NC_068992.1, read as the reverse complement.
CAACAAAAACAAACGGTAATAACATTTTATATGGAGACGCTCGACCTGGTCACTGTAGCAGCGAAATATTTTCTTAACAACTGACGACAGCATTTGAAATGCAGTCAATCCTCATATTTTAGGCCATAATAACCACTACAAAGAATGCAGAGACATGTCTATAAATGGCAATTGATTATTTTGTTTGATCGACAAAGACCGTGCTATAAATTTGTTCAAGTTGCAGAGTAACAGTAACAAAACTCCATCAGTCATATGGGTGATTCACCTCTGCATCAATGAAGATATCAACAAGATTATCATGAATAATAAAACGTGTATATATATTTGCAGTTATGTGTGTGTATATGTGTGTGTGTGTGAGGTCCATGTGTGTGCTTGTGTTGGTGTGTGTGTGTGTGTGTATGTATATATAAGTGCATATGTACGGTTGTATATATCTATGTATGTGACATGTAGTCATACTCTTATGTGTATGAGCAAACAAAAAAGCAGAAATAATACCAAAACAAAGGCGAACGTGTGTATATATATGTATATATATGTATATATATATATATATATATATATATATATATATATATATAT
>NC_068992.1:65546376-65550295 GCF_001194135.2 Octopus bimaculoides | reverse complement strand
CACTGACTCATGAGGTACCTTAAAAATTGTTGTTGCTGTTGTTCGTGTTGCTGTTATAGTTCTTGAGTTAAAGAATAAAGGTGTTTACACTCAAACTTTTAACTATGTCCGCCGTGACATTTCGGTTTGCATTTCAAAGAAATAATACTCTTGGGAATTTTATTGTTTCACCTATCACTGTTGCTCTTATTGTTATTGTTATTATTATTATTATTATTATTATTATTATTATTATTATTATTATTATTATTATTATTATTATTATTATTATTATTGTTATTATTATTATTATTATTATTATTATTATTATTATTATTATTAATGGTATCATCATCATCATAATCATCATCATCGACATCATTACTATTATTAATATTACTGTTTTGAATACTATTAACGTTATCATATTTACTATCATCATCATCATCATCCTCATCAACTTCATCATCATCGTTATCGTTTTTATTTTTACTATTACTATTTTTCTTATTATCACTATAATTTTTTTAATACTCTTCTTCTTCTTCTTCTTCCTCTTCTTCTTCTTCTTCTTCTTCTTCTTCTTCTTCTTCTTCTTCTTCTTCTTATTATTATTATTATTATTATTATTATTATTATTATTATTATTATTATTATTATTATTATTATTATTACCATTATTATTATTATTATATAACTGTTATTATTATTATTGTTATTATTGTCGTTCGTATTATAATATTATTATTCTTAATTCTGTCGTTATTATTTCTTTTCATCTCATTTTATCTCATTTTGTTGGAACTCATCATCATCATCATCATTATTATTATTTTCATTTTTGTTGCTGTTGTTGTTGTTGTTGTTGTTATTATTATTAATCCTGTATTATTTTTATTAACCTTTCACACTGCCATTGAAACCATTGACCAGATGCATCTCTTTATTCATTTAGTTAGTTTTCTGCTATTAACATCAACATACGCGAAAAGAGTCAGAGAGCATTCTGAAGAACGAGAAACAATGGAAGAGAATAATGCCATAAACAGAATGCTATATTCAATATTCATTTAGAACTTTGGCCTTAATTAGCTTTAATTGCATCTAAAATTCAATTCCAGAAGACATTTCTCATTTGATGAAGCAATTACGTAATTATAAAACATAACTTTAAGCAGATGTTTTGTTAAAGAGTTTATCCAACACTTAAATATATTAAATTAATTAATACACAGAGACTCAGGCACACACATGTGCACACACACACACGCATACACACCTACGGTCTCATAATTCTATAAGTCATGTACACCCAAGCAACATGAAAGTGGAAACAAATATAAGTTTACAGTCAGGGATTTCGTTTCAGAAGCCTGACGAAGACTTCTTATGTAAGATATAGTCTAAATATAGATTTCGTAAGATTTCAATTAAGAATTTCTGTCTATATTTGACTCTTCGTTTTGCACTGCATGATTCGCAGATGATTGAATCGATATGACGTCATACTATCTTATAAAATAATATATTCTGCTGTTTATCACGCATCAACGAAAGTCGTTTTCTCAAAAAAAAAATTGTGATACTATTTAACATAAATAACAGTCAAATATATATCGCCATTTTTATACACCGAAGGACATAAAACAACCACCCAATCTCACTGAGCGTAGAATTATCCTCAACTAGAAGCAAGCTTCTTATCTATCTATCTATCTATCTATCTATTTAGCATAAGCCATATAATCTACACCCCATGTGATATATAATATATTAATAATACGATGCCTACCGTAATCCAAAAGCACTTCGGCTTATTTGACTCATGTACAGTGTAACGTTACAAACGAAACATAAGATCAGATATTCAGAAAATATTTCTGGATACTAATAAGTGGACTGTCGGTGATCTGAGATCAAAATGATGCAACTTTGTATAAAATTCTATAAATGGTTTTGTTGAGCGTTCGTGTTTGTGAAAACATTTTATGGGAAAATATTTATATAAATAGAACAGTTTCGTTCGTTCGGAGCTGATTAGAAGGTTGTAATTAGTAAGTTGTCCCGAGGCTTTAGGGTTGAATACGAAGAGTAGAAGGCAATAGCGAAGCTGTCATGATTGTTAATTGAATGTAAATAGATTTTACATGCAGTCAACATTAGTAAGAGGACAACTGCAAACGAAACAAACATATATATACATAGTTCAACAAACATAGGAAAAAATTAAAACGTAAAAAAAGCTATCAGACGTTTAAGCAAATGATGGGTGGAGCGAAGAAAATTTGCAAAGCATGTCTACCGTGTTAGTTAGCTAGATAAACGTGAAATTCGCCCGAAGGATGAAGCGAGATAAAATGGAAGCTTTTGCGTGAAAATCAGATTAGTATTTCAGGAATGAATTGTATGTTTTGTTTTGTTGGTAGAGATATGGCCAGAATAAGAAACATAAAACAAGAATGAGACAGAGCTGGAAATCAGAGAATGAAAGAGAGAGAGAGACAGACAGAGAGCCGGAGGGAGAGAGATATAGGAGAAAGAGAGAAGATAGACAAGGAAAGAGAAAGTTTTAAAATGATGTCTAGCTTGAAGGCGAATCACACATGTAGTTTTAAATATTTGTCGTTGAAAACGACGAAATAAGAAAATATTTGGTTTATTTACAATGAAAGGTCAATAAAGAAAAAAGATAAGTTAACTTTGGCTTCTTACTTCCTGTTAATCTGTACAATCTGAAGAAAAGATGAAATGGAAGAGGAGAAAAGTCTCATCCATGATTGTTCATTTCTATGTTCACCTCAGGCAAACGTATCTTCGTCTGTCTGTTGTTGGCAATCTACCTTCTGGTATCATGTTTTAGTATATTTAATAGGAAAATGATTTTGTATAAAGCGAAGCTTAAAGCTATTGGAAACTGCAATACGGTTTCTAATCTTGGTTGTTGTCACACGACTTCGAGTATGTCAGAAATGTTATGAATATCACACAGTTAAGTGTCTCGACTCTATAATATATATATGGAGAATAATTCTTCTTGGTCAGTCCTCTTGATAGTGACACACTACTCTCTTTAATATGATATAGACCATAGTATTACGATATCACGATATTGACCAGATTATCGCATGTTGTTATACCTCGCTGGCCACAATGCGCTTCGCATTGCTTTTAATTTTCGAATAATTTCACCTCGATGGCTAGGCAGGCAGGATCAGAAGGATATTCCAATGATGAGAAAGCTGTTCCGTCGCAGGGTTAACCATTTACAGCTGAGTGGACCGGAGCAATTTGTTCAAGAACGCAGTGCGCCACCCAATCTGAGAATCGATCTCATGGTCGGTAGATCGTGAGTGCAACACCTTAACCACTAGGCCAGGCACCTTAACAGACCAGGGTATAGTACGTTTAAGAAACGGAAAACATCTGATGCCCCCACTGGAATATTTTTCATCCTATGTGTTGGTCACGCTGGAATATCTTTCATGATTTCTGCATCCAAATACGTGCGACTTGAGGTTAAACATCTACAACAGAGAAGTACGTGATTTATACATTGAAATGAAGGTTCTTTAACAAAGACTCAAATTGAAATAAAATAAAATACATCATAGAATGAACTTTGAAAATCATCAAATATTCGTCTTGAAAAGCTGCCTTGTAGACGCCTCCCCACCCCAGCACACATTAGATTTATTTATTATTAAATCTTTATGGTGGCATCTCATTATCTCCTTTAAATATATTGAAAAAGTCCTATGCTAGATTTTCAATGAATGTCAGCCTATATTTTAATTAATTGCATTGCTACATAATTAATTTTAATTAGATCAGAAAAGTACACATTAATGAATGATCAGATATCTATCTTTCTATCTATCTATCGATCGATCGATCTATCGATACACTCAAACGCACGCATCTATAGTTGAATATATATATA
>NC_068992.1:65535282-65546365 GCF_001194135.2 Octopus bimaculoides | reverse complement strand
TATATATGTGTGTGTGTGTGTGTATGTATGTATGTATGTATGAATGGATGGATCGATGGATGGATCGATGGATGGATGGATGGATGGACGGATGGATGGATGGACGGATGGATGGATGGATGGATGGATGGATGGATGGATGGATGGATGGATGGATGTATATATGCATAGAAAATTACAACAATAATAATGTGAAAATAATTTTGAAATGAAAACCAAAATAAGAATCAGTTTGTGGTTCTTATCGCGAATTACTGCAAATCATGCATATTTCACGTTGGTAAAAGTTGAAGAAAAACAATACGTCATTGGCAAAATCAATATTTGGCTTCTTCAAACTGGCGCATTAGCAGCATGTTGGTAATTTAAAAGTGCTTCGAATATGTAACAGGAAGATCTTCAACCGGCATGGACACTTCAAATGCTGAAGCACAACGACACCGTCTATGAGAGGGAAATCTATCAAAATACAACACGAATATTTGGAAAATGCTGAAGCAAACAACATTAGTAAAAACGATGTCGAGTTTAAGAGCGTCTTTTAAAAATAAATTGCAAAATTTAATTTAGTTTTGTATTTGAATAATGAAATTGATTATCACAATGTATAAATGATTGCTGTTTTGATTTAGTTTGATTTAGTTTGTTGGAAATATGCGAGAATCACCGAAGCGTAAACTCTGTGTTTTCAATAGATTGAATCCAGTGGAAGCCAATTAAATTTCTTTAAGTCCGTAACAGCATGAACATCACAGAATCTACATTCTTCGCGCCTCTAACGTTTATTTATAAGCTCGCACCTAAGACTCACATTGTAGTACTGTTCACGTGAATTGTATAGCAGTGGCTTTGTTACACACACAATTACCTTGTACAATATCAAATTTATCGATATTCGATTAACTGATTGGCAATTACTCATTCTCCCTCAAGATACATTTCTGAAGCACTGTTTCACTCACTCACTCACTCACTCACTCTCTATTTCTTCGAACTCTACTACAACATACTGTTTCTACTACGGCCTATCCAAACGTACGGGCACCTCACTTTGACACATCAATCAGTTGTTGTGCTGTAACCCTTACAACGCATTTCTGTATCTCACACTACATACTTTTAGGGTCCTTCTATGCCAGGACCTGAAAAATCCCACCGGTGCACTCTTTTCCTGTAAACATATGCCTCCATATATTTGTTTCAAATTTTGGCACAAGGCCAACACTTTCATGGAAGGGGGTAAATCTATTATATATCGACCCCAGTTGTCAACTGGTACTTATTTTATCATTCCAGAAAAGTTGAAAGGCAAAGTCATCTCCGGCGGCATTTGATCTAAAAACGTAAAAACCAACGAAATGCCGCTAACGAATTGTACGCTCGCTGTTCCCCGTGTCTCCATATATTAAAAGCAAACATTAGCAACTTCCACTTTATTCATGGAAGAGAGCACAGAAAGGACAGTTCTTTTCTAATTTCCAATTATAAAACGTAAAACATAAATACTGTTAAACGATTTATGTTGTCAGCCATACCGGAGAGACATTTTCCAGACATGTCAGGTCTGCATTCCACTTTTGATTCTGCATATAAATCTTTTTCACTCCACTTATTCTACTGAAGCTTCTGGAAAATGTCAGGAGTGTAAGAACTTTCCATTTTACAATGTACGATTGATTTCTAAATTGGAGTTAAAGTGGTTTAGAATTGTCTAAAAGCTGTTGATGCAGTGATGCAGCATGTGGCAAACAAAAGCTGTAATGGAATCAATTATGTACAGTTTGTAAAGATTTAAAGTTTGTAAAATATAGCTTTTGTCTGGAGGCTTCGATTGAATAATTTCACGCTCACCCAAGAACAAACTAACTGAACGGCTTGTTTTCTTCTTTGGCAATCCTGTTTTTTGCTTCATATAAGATTTCTTTTACCACTGTTATCGAAACTGGGATCTTTAGAATATATAAATGATTAAAAATCAAATTCGTATCGATATCAAGGGCCTATAATCAATATAAACAACAGTGTTACCAGCAGTATTCACAAAGATATCGATCAGAATGATAACATTACAAAATGAATTGATAAATATGTAAATATATGAATAAAGAGTTAAATATATAAATGTAGAATTCAAGTTAAATGTCATTCAATAGTGTGAAAATTATTTCGTTTGTGGAAATATTTCAATTCTATGTGAAAGAATTAAAACATCGAAGTGAATATTTCTCAGCTCAGATGCCTGAAGTAATTCTGACATAGTTTTCTTCCATTGTCCCCTTCTTTCTCTCTCTCCTCCTTTCTCTTCCTCACTCTCTCTCTCTCTCTTCCTCACTCTCTCTCTCTCTCTCTCTCTCTCTCTCTCTCTCTCTCTCTCTCTCTCTCTCTCTCTCTCTCTCTCTCTCTCTTCAATTTTATGCTCCATGCCATGGTAACCGATAAAAAAAAATAATATAAAATAGTTTCTTCGTGACTTGGTGATCTTAAGACAATCATTGGAAGACTTTGCCTTCATGGAGTCTATCTAAAGTAAATTGGGAAGACCCCCGTCTCTGTCCCCGAACCGTCATATAGTGAATTGAAAAAGTTAAATAACCATAGCTAACGTTACGGTTGTTGAAAGAAATAAGTCCTTCAAATCGAGGCAAATATAGTGTGATGGTCACGGACAATGTGCAGAATCTTTCTTCGGAAGACTGCTTGCCTATTGACTGGAACAAATAAAGCTCGCTGCTGTTAACGAATTAATATATATTCTCCACAGTATAGAAGATTAATATATATTCTCCACAACATTAAAGAAACTTTTATTGCGTTGATGAACACTGGAAAATATATTTCTCATTTTGATCACAAAAGAATAAATGTATGAAGAATGTGAATAGTTTTTACAGCCGACCAATCGTCGATTTGTTATCGACTGCAGATGGATTGGAGTCGTTAATGAGTTAGCTATCAGCTGAGGAGTATCAAATAAATTTTTAGCAATCAATCTGATTGGATGATATTATCAGTCCGTATCGTCAGGAAGAGATTATTGATAGCAATAACATACTGTGCCGGATCGCAAATGTTGTCAACACAACCAGAACACACGCATACACTCTCTCTCTTTCTTTCTCTCTTTCTTTCTCTCTTTCTTTCTTTCTCTCTTTCTTTCTTTCTTTCTCTGTGTGTGTGTGTGTCTCTCTCTCTAATCTATCTATCTATTTATCTATCTATCTATCTATCTATCTATCTATCTATCTATCTATCTATCTATCTATCTATCTATAATTGTTTATTTCATACAAATTTGTAGCCTTTGAGAAATATGGCATAAATCATCAGCGTAACTCGAAGTAAATAAAGCTATAAATTATAGCAAGTTGGTTATTGGGTTAGAAAACTAATGGATGAGGGTTTTCCAATGAGGAGTTTTTAAACTAAATATTCTATCAGCCATAGATTTATTCAGTATATATAGTATGTATGTGGGTGGGTGTGGAGAGAGAGAGAGAGAGAGAGAGAGAGAGAGAGAGAGAGAGAGAAAGGAATAAAGAAAGAAAGAAAGAAAGAAAAAAAGAAAGAAAGAAAGAAAAAAAGAAAGAAAGAAAGAAAGAAAGAAAGAAAGAGTGAGTGAGTGAGTCGAGAGGTGGCCTGCCGCAACAAAGATAGGTGCTATGCTGTTACTAGAAATCGTTTGCCTTGACCTAAGAACATGTTGTAAACAGCGGCAGAACTTTGAACTCTGACGAATGTTCCTTCGTATGAAATACCGAATTCAGTTCTTCTCATGGCCGCAATTGGTTCCACTAGAATCGAATATCGAACATTATAGCTAATATCTCAGTTTATGGAAATCGTTATGCTTTTGCATCCTTCGTAAAAAAACCCCCAAAAAACCCAGATAGTCCCAGGAACCATATTGACTGATAAACACATACACATTTCAGCCACCACAATCATATATATTAGTGTATATAAGTGTATACATAGGGAATCCTAGTATCCTATTTCGTTATACGCCTACATAGCATTTCTCCATGGATACATATCAAGTGACGTTTTTTCAAGTGGATTGCATCTTCACTAAGACACTGACAGAAACAAAATTCAGGCATTTCTTTTAGTTTTTTTTTTTTTACTGGTCGAAATGATATCAGCTTTTTTTTGTTTTTCTAAAGCTCTCTAAATTTATTGAATTCATTCGTAGATTGATTTTTCCCTAGAATTTAACTGTCTTTCCATGCCAGTTTCCATTCTCTATGAAAATCATTAAATTTAACAGTAATTGTAAGAAATCGAAATCAGCAATTACACTTGTTAAAAAAAAAAAACTGTAAATTTGCATTGAACACGAAACTGTGTGTTTAGTTAGAAATATCCAGAAGCAGTTCTGTAGAACATATTGTTTAATCAATCAACTGTATCTTAAATCTGACATTAGATAATAATAATAATAATAATAATAATAATAATAATAATAATAATAATAACAACAACAACAACAATAATAATAATAATAACAACAACAACAATAATAATAATAATAATAACGGCACACACGCGAATAGCATCAATCTCAATTAAATCTTTAATCAATTAATCATTTTCCATTTTGATCCATTTCAAGTGATTACCAAACCTGTCTGCTTAGTTCCATTTCTTCTATTTTCAATCATCTTCTTTGATGCAGAACTAAGTTGAAGAACAACATTAAAACATTATTTTTTCTGTATATTTGTGTTTGTCGGTGCGTATGCATTACTATATATATTATATATGTGTGTATATATATATATATACTTGCGCATGTATTTTTGTGTGTTCTGTTGGCATGTATGCATATTTCTATCGCTAAGTATATAACCAAAAGTATTTCTCATGCTGACACATGTGGCCTGGAGTCAATATCTAACTTCCTGAAACTGGAAATTCATTTTCAATGCTAGCGTGAAGTTATTCTAATTTTTGCACAACGTCCTCTCTCGCACCAAACATCAGCAAATATTTTGAGCATGAGGAATTCGCACGAACAAATCGAATGAAACAAAAACAAAAAAAAACATTGATTTTATATAGGCCTATAAATATTCAATTTTTTAAAATATTATTTTCCGCTGCACAAACTAGGTGTAAAGAAAATTACACAATTTGACTTACAAATGTACTGTTACAGAAAAAAAAAAGCCCAGAAAGTAAGCAAATCCAATTGCAGGATACACCTGCATTGTTAATCCGAAATAATTCCAATTTAAAGAAACAAATGATCTCCAACATTCGTATAAAAAGATAAAAGCGAACTATAATCCTCTTTATGAATGCTAGTTTTAAAATATTAAGGAAAACATCTTAATTATTGATCGTAGAGAAAATGTAACGAGTGAGGGTGAGATTCGCATCTGCTTTTAGTAAATCAGTATGGAATATCTTACAGTGTGAGAGATTAAACTATTTCATATGGAAAACAAGAGTGGTAGACCAAAGTTATCACCCTGGTTACTACGAATACCATCTTTTATTTATATGACTTAAGTGAAGTTTACAGCTTGGTACAATTTCAATTTTATTCCCAAACACTGGTATCTCCTGTTTCCCCTTCTTTCTGCAAAATTTGACAAAACCTGTTGAGTGCAATATTCATTTCTTCAGTCTAACAAGTTTGGCAAGAAATGAAAAAATGTCAAAAGGAACTGTATAAAGAACGAACAAGCAGAGACTATAGTAGAAGACACTTGCCCAAGGTGCCACGTAGTGGGACTGAACCCGGAACCATGTGGTTGGTATGCAAGCTACTTACCACACAGCCACTCCTATTATACATCGTTGCTGTTATGCAAAATCATCGTAATTCCAAAACGTTGCTTTTTCAGAAAACGAAAATATTGTTCAACTATTCCATAGCAAAACCGTTCTATTACACTTTGACAATATTCGATATCTTGGCATCTGAAGGAGCCGGAGATACGATAGTTTGACCAAATGAGCCGACTATTGCAAGCAAAAATAAATATTGAACAACCTATGTTGGTATGTTTACGTCCCCGTAACTTAGCGGTTCGGTGAAAGTATCCAATAGAATAAGTACCGAGCTTAAAAATATGAATAGCGTAGCTGACTGGTTCGAGCTGAAAGTGGTGCCCCAGCATGGTCGCAGTCTAATAACTGAAATGAGTAAAAGATAAAAGAAGAAAGATGGGGATGTGGTCAGCGAGACGGACGGAGACTTGACCACTGGAGCGAAGATTTATAATTGGGAAATAATTGAGGAAAGTCACGTGCTAGGTTTTAGAGGAACTTATTCCTCTACTGATGGGGCGTGTGTGGAGGTATTAGTAGGGGGTGTGCGGTGTGTAATTGCCGTCTGGGTATAGGCGGGGGTAGATGTGCTAGAGGTGGTGGTGATGGTGGTGGAGAGATCAAAGATGGTCGGACATAAGGGTGACTAAAGCGGGTGGTCAGATAAAAAGCAAGAGAGAGAAACGGAAAGAGAAAGAGGATAGAGAAAGACAGAGAGAGAGAGAGAGAGAGAGAGAGAGAGAGAGAGAAAGGGAGAAAGAGAGGGAGAAAGAAAGAAAGTGTGTGAGAGAGGGAGAGAGATGGGGAGGCAGGTATTGAAGCGTAGATGAATATTAAGATTAATGCAAAGAGAACGCTGAATTGTAAAGGTCGAAGAGATAAAACATATGCAAATAGTTCGAAGTGTTAAGTGTCCGACTTATTAAACGATCGTCTATCTGTTGATTTGTATTCATGGGCGAGTGTGGGGAATGACTGGAGTCGAGCGAGGCTGCGCATTGGAGTGACCGTTCGAGATTAAGTGCGACTACCTATCTATCTGTCTATCTATCTATCTATCTATCTATCTATCTATCTATCTATCTAATAAGTACTGGGGTGGATTTATTCAACTGACACCCTTTAAGGCGATGCCCCAGCATGGCCGAAGTCAAATGACTGAAAAAAGTAAAAGAAATAAAAGAATATATGCATTCCTATATATGTTTGTGAGTGTAACTACGTGTGAGCTGCGTTGATGCATGTATCTGCGTGTGTGAATGTGTGGGTGCGTGAATTTGTGTATGTGTGTGTATTTATGAATGTATGAGTTTACGATATGTGTTTGGACGTATGAGTGATTTGATGGGAAGACATTGCTAGTTAATAATTGATTTGATTATAGTACTGGTTGTACTCGGTGGACTGTGGCGATACTGGAGAACAACATCATAAGATGCTTAATCGATAGCATTGATCCCCATGATTATTTTATCGATCTCACTGGCGTAAAGAAAAAAAAATAGAAGGCTGTTGCGGTACTATTTGAACAGTAGTTGTGAAATGACGTCGCCGAATAATTCTTGGCGATGTTATTGGTCACCAAATAATAATTGACGACATAATACTTGGTCCAGCATTAAAAAAAGTCTGCGATCATCAACACCATTATTCTCTTTTCGGTTGACTGACCCCACCTTGAATATAGTTGTCCCCTGTGGTCTCCCCATACGAAACAAAATATCATGAAAGTTAAAGCACATCTAAGGTCAATTACAAAAGAGATAGATGGCATGACAGGCCTTGACTATTAGGGTCGACTAGAAAAGCTCAAGCTTTATTCCTTCCAATGCCGACGTGAGCGCTACATCATCTGCATGATGGGGAAAATATTCCATCAGTATTGCCCAAATGATGTTGGCACCACCTTCAAGATAAACCCAAGACTTGGGCCCCGTGCTATCCTCGCCCAACTTAAATCACACTCGAATCTGATGACAACAATACGGTACAATTATTTCACTACACAGACACACATACATTTATATACTTGTATGTGCATGTGTGTATATATGTATAAATCTACTTAATGATTGATATGTTTGCTAACAGCCGTGATTTCTCATCTATTTAATCCGTCACACTAATATAGGCTTAAAATGGTATTTATTAGGAATTAACTGTCACGAATCGCTCATCAAAGAATCGTTGAATGAAAGATAGAGTTTACTGTTTGCGTGTATCCAATAATGTTTGTATCCTTGTATGTATGTGTGCACATATACACGCACATATTTAATTGTAACGGAAGCTACTTCAGTAACTATGACATTGCATCAATATATCTACACATACATGTGTAGATATATATGTATATATGTGTTTATATAGAGGTATGTATGCGTATATATCTGTCTATATATCTGTTAATGTGTGTGAAGCAGTGTAGGCAATTTGTTGAGGTGTTCCCCCACATCTAACGTTCTCGTACAATGTTAAAATATAAATGTATGACTGACAGAAATGTCTATTAAATGGACATAAATATGCCGGGTGATGTGTGGTAGTGTTACATTACATCAACCCTAGCGTCAACAAACATATACATGTATGCATACACACACATTCACACATACATACATATATATGTATATATATATATATATATATACAGAGAGAGAGATAAATGGATAGATAGATACAGGGAGAGAGACAGACAGATAGACAGAGTTGGAGGAGAGAAGGAGAAGGAGATGTGGAGGGAGATAGACAGACATACATACAGACAGACAGACAGACAGAGATACGATAAATCCTTACAATTCTACTTATTAATCCCATTAAAAATGTGGGAAATCATATTTCGAGTAAAATATTAAAATAGTCGATTAGGAGAGACAATTATTTATTAAATAATTTTATATCTGTATCTGTCCTTTGTGCACACAGACACACACACACACACACACACACACACACACATACATGCACACACATACAGACACATATTTACATACGTACGTACACACACACATATATATGTATGTATAATTGAAACATTCAGGCCACGACAGACAGAGGGGGGATGTTCTTGAAGTGGAGGATTTTGAACTTACGGAGACAATATTTACATATAACCTAAGGAAACAGCTTTCGTATACTTTCTGTTACAATGTTTTTAGTGCTTTATTAATTGCAGCACACATTTTTAAAGTGTCCATGTATAATAGTTGGCTGATTAACCTCTCATATTACATCCGTGTCTTGTCTAGCTTAAACTGAGTGTTAAAGATATTAGCGTCAAACTGAAAAGGAGTAACGAGAGGAAAGCCTTTTGAAGTATTCGTCTCTTAACAAAGATTGGATTAGTTTTAATAATTTTTCCTTGTCTATGTCTGAAAAATTATGTACTATTTACCAAAATGCACTTAGCATTTCTGTTTAATGTTTGTGATTTTCGTCTTTAGTAATTTCCTTCTTTGTAAATATTCCTCTCGCTGTCTTTTACTCATATTTTTGCTTGCTTTGGTTCGATTCAGGTTGCTCAACATTTTGAATGCAGCTTAGCATTTGGTTTCATATTCTTCTTATATAATTAGTTAGTTGTATACGTATTATCTCTACGTTTATGCTTTCTTTCTTTGATTTTTGTTCCATTGTTGTGTTTTTATCCACGTTCTCCTTCTTTAGCGGTTCTCATACAGTTTTATTGGCATTCAGAATGCGTATTTTAAGTTAGCTGGCTTGATCAGATCCAACGTTACGTTGAAATCAATGTAATCTTCCTACCAAATTTTATGCGAAAATATTAACGTAATATTATTCATAGCAGAGAATATGGATGTTAAATATTACTGGAGAGTATAAGCCTATCTGCTGCAGTCTATTTTCTGTTTTATATCAAGAAGATGATGAGGTCTTGTCCGGAGAGGAACAAGAAAGGTGTTCCGACTAACATCTCCACAGGCCCAATCGTTTTGTATATCTTGTCAGTTGGAAATAAACATTCAAAATTAATTCTTACTTTCATATTACTTCAATGTCATTTTTTGCCGATCGCGTCTTCATTGATCATCTTGGAAGGGAAATGACAGCTACTACTTCACTCAAACCCGGTATATTATATATATATATATATATATATATATATATATATGCGAAGCTACATACACATACTCTCACTTAATGAGCTCAGTGAGGTTAATGCCAGAAGCCATTTTGTTGTTTACAACAAATTGCAACTGTTAGACTTGTTTTGTATCGTTACACTAAATTTAGATATAATTCTAATGTTCAACGGCACGCAACAAGAACTTCAGTATCGAAGAAAATCACGTGATGTGTCACACAATGTAGTTACGTTATTTTTAGTCAAACAACTAAATTCTCTTTTATTTTTGCTTTTTTTTTGTGGCGCAAGTGTAGGTTGATCCAAATATGATTCAAAGTCGAAACGATGTTCAAGTGTCAACCGATCCATAAAGAGGCTGCATCAAAGTATTATACTTACAGATAGCAATACGAAATACATTTACTCTTCCTAAAATCCTCACTCTTCATGGCAATGTAGGGTCTATGGGTCCACACACATCAGAATTGTTTACAATGACACTATGCATTTTAACACCGGAACCTTACACTTACACAACGAAGTACATTTAGACTCAAGTATCAATCGTTTTGGAATCACTCTGAACAACACTGATGCAGCTATTATTTCCGTTGTTGTTTTATACTAATCTCTCTGCAAATTCTAGACCTATCAATTGAATTCACTACACTGTATTGACGTGAGTTCAGTCCTTAGCTGCAGCACCCTTTTCTAGGTTCACATTAAGTTCCAAGTAAATCAGAAATATTTTAATATTAGGATTATTGGAATATTCAGTAATGAGATATCTCTTCTTTTCTTCACGTGATCAAAAAGGCCGAGCGGGACACCTGATTGCCTTCTTTAGGAGAGAACTTAATATTATCCTCTTTAAATACACACGCGCGCGCACACACTCTCTCTCTCACATATACACACACAGACGTACACGCACGCACACAAACACAAACCCGCACACATACGCATACAAACACATACACACACACAGCTACCAATTATTAGAAACTTAAAGAAATTTATTGTGTCTAGAAAACAAAAATAAAAAATATGTACTGTGTTTACTGGCTTTACTCTGCTACGTAAATTCTAAACATTCAAATTATTTCAACTTAATCTAATAGAATTTGTCTCTACAATAAAAGTTATATATATATATAAACAAATATATATATATATATATATTTATATATATATATATATATATATATATATATA
>NC_068992.1:65529627-65533192 GCF_001194135.2 Octopus bimaculoides | reverse complement strand
ATATATATATATATATATATATATATATATATATATAGTGTGTGTGTGTGTGTGTGTGCGTACATGTGCGTATGTATGTATGTATGTATGATTGAATTTATATAATACAGACACTTCGATATGACACTTTGCACATTTACGACGGCAGAAAAACAAATTTAGAAATTACACTAATATTCAAATTAGCTTATCAATGTGTAATCTATTTGTGTTTTGCGGAAAACAATGAATTTATTTATTCACTTATTAAATTTTGTGTGTGGAGCGTTTTCTTCAAATTGAAATGCGATTCAAAATTTTTTTAAAATTTTATTTTTTTATGGTATTCATCCTCTGCAGATAAAATCTTACGACTTTTTGTCACAAGACTCCACCATTTAATTATGTACGCAGACACGCACACCTGTATACACATATATACACATATGTGTATACACATATGTGTATACACATACTTTGAGATACACGGACGGGTAATTATGTCTATCCTCGGCTTAGCCATGAAACACATCTCTCTCCTGCTTCTCATATATTCTCCGGAGAGGTTCATAATCATGACTCACACACACACACACACACACACACACACACACACACACACACACGTTTTTCATTAAGTTGCAAAGATGCTACAGATTAAATTATCACGAAGTGATTCTGACGCACACCACCCACATTGTTAGAACGACTCGAAGATTCAATATCACAGTGTGCCGCATTATATCACCTATACATACATTATGATATTTTATAATCAAAATTTAATTAATATTTGATTCCTAACCCACGTGACAGCACAAGACTTGCACGAGCAAACAGAAATTGCATGAAGTGTACTTAGAAATAATAAAATATGTACAAGTGTATTAGGCGTGGCTGGGTGGTAAAAAGCCTGCTTCTCAACCACATAGTTCCGAGTTCAGACCCACTGCATGACACCTTGGGCAAGTTTCTTCTACTATAGCTTCAGGTCGATCACAGAACGCAGATTGATGCAACTGACAAATTTTTCAGGGCAGAAAATATTCTGCCATTTTACAGCCAATAACATTCTTTAAACAACACTAAATGAATGGAAGGCAGCTTTTTCCTGGTTTCGTATATCATAGTAATATCGCTGCTTTAAATGTATATACGTAATATATAAGAAGTAAAGATAATCTATGAGAAATCGTCACTCGTATTGTTACATTTTATATTTTAAACAAGAGCCATTTTACCAATACGCCACTCTCGTGTAATGTTTTGTTTTCTAAACTGTTTATCTCTTTCTTCCTATCATCATGCATTGTCGATCGGATCCTCTCCAGGTGTCCTATACGAGGTTGGAATTTTGAAATATTTGTGCGCTAGTTATCATAACTCAGACAATTGTGTTAACAAGATTCGCCTTTCTGCTTCTCAACTCTATTTTCATAAATGTTATAGATTGAATAACGTCTGTGATGTAATTGTAACCACATAATACAATGCGTGACTTCCGTTTAAGTATTATATACAATAATATGGGGTTTCCGTTTTCGCATTATGCAGTCATGATTTAAACGTTCTCTGTTACAACTCAAAGATTTCGCATATGATTCTAGTTCTGATTTTAATGGATTCGCCTGTTTCACTCCAACATCTTGCCACAATAGGGTGGATGTTATGAAGGAAATACATAAATTTGTATTTCAATTATGCCCAAAAATTGTTTAGGATTTTGTTGCATAATCATTGAATAACATATGTAAATATAATTATATTTAAGAATATGCAGCTTGTAACTTGAAAAAAACACACACACACAAATTTAATACCAGTTTAAATATATTTGAGCCCATAAAAAGTTATTCGTTGCAGATTATTATGGAGATAATGTCATTTGAGAGAAAATGTGTAGTCAGATCACTTAAAAACCAGGGCGTCCTCAATTCAGAGTTCTCTCTCTCTCTCTCTTTTGGTACGTGTTACAGGTGAGATCTAAGAGTAAGAAATTCATGCGTCCATCTGACCAGTGGTGGGGTGGGGCAGTCTGAGCTGGTTATAATGTTTGACACCATTTTGGCTCAAGAGTGAATATTTTACTCCATGGCAAACGGAAGTGGAAACATACATACATACATACATAATTACACACATACATGTTGGAAAATCAAAGAATGACAAGTTGGCATTTGAATGATTCGTATTGGACTTCCTGAACAGCTGAATCCAAAAACGGAAAAAAAAAAGCTTCTAATAAAACTACATTAATTCTTTACCAAATGTTACCGTAGGAAAAATAGCTAAAATGGAAAAAAAAAAAATCAATGTAAATATGTTACCGCCAATTCCATGTTGTCTGGCGAGATCGGTTTTGGTGTGAATAAATGCTGTGTTTGGTCGATATATTTGTTCAAACAAGTTAAGGTTTAAAATGAATGGTTAAGAGGCCTTTAAAAATGCTCCTTACACCTAATCCGATACTTTTGAAGAGAATAATGGTGTCACAGAAACTACGAGATAATCGCTGTCATCAAGTGTTATTGAAACTCCCGATTCTTACTTATCACACATTAACTTTATTGTTTGATCGGTTTTATTGGGATTACGGCTAAGTTCCTTGTGTATTTTCTTTCTTTTCTTTGATTATGGGGGATTCTTTCTTTTCTTGGGTAATTTGTTTATCATACAAGATACATAGAAGATTGTATATATATATATATATATATATATATATATATATATATATATATATATATATATATATATATATATATATATATATATATATATATATATATATATATATATATATGCACACACACACACACACATATATATATATATATATATACAATATATGTATATATATATATATATACATATGCACAATATATTGGATATCCATTACTATAAGTTCCATACGTTTCTGATTTAATGGTTTCTCATTTTCCAAATAAGAGTGTTCAATTCACTAGACATTATCGCTACATATCAGGATCGATACGAGTTCAATATCTTAGTCAGATATGAAGAACATCAAAATGGTGTAACAACAAGGAGACACAAGTCTACGAACATTATTATTACAATAGATAGCATCTTTATTTCTATGTTTTTCGGTGTTTTTTTTATTTAAATAGTTTTTGGTTTCTATTTTGATTCTGATCGTATTCTTGATTGTTACCGTTATGACGGTGCTTTTGTTGTCTTTACTTTTAATTGCTTGTTTTTCTCAGTGATTTTGTTGTTTATGGTATTGGTAGTGATAGAAATAAAGCTACGGATCCCTCACTCTAATGATTCTGCTCACCTAACAACAACAACCACGACGACGACGATGGTGATGATGATGATAATAATAATAATAATAATAATAATAATAATAATAATAATAATAATAATAATAATAATCTAAGTGAATTCCAATTGCAACAAATTCAAGAATTAGACGAACTAGAAACACCTACAGAAAAAGCTAAGCGCTTGAAAACCCGTGCTAAAATTGCTGCCTTAGCTATTATGACTGAAAAATGGCATGGAAAACCTCTCAATGGCAAATACCCAAAGAGAGCGAATAATGCAGATATTGACAAAGCCC
>NC_068992.1:65526143-65528741 GCF_001194135.2 Octopus bimaculoides | reverse complement strand
TGTACAAATGCAAAACAAAAGTCAAACATAAAATAATAATAATAATAATAATAATAATAATAATAATATTATTTATTATTTTTTTTTAAATACATATTTTACCTGTGAATTTGCGTGTGTAAACTGGGAATGCATACAGTGAGTTTCTCTGCCCTAGGTGTACGGAAAACAGCACTGCAGAAAACAGTACTTGCAGAAAACAGCACTGCTTGGAACCGCTCGAATACTCCGGAAGGTGCGCGAAAACTAAGAGGTGTTACCTTAGTTCACTGGTACTGAAGAGCTCACACCGCAGTACATCTCCAGCGTTAGAAGCTGTGCGAACGTAATAATAATGATAAGTAACAGAAATGGGAATAGCAGTGAATAGATCACATCCACAGAAATACTGTGAAATTATCTTTGAAGACACGAACACGACCTTAAAAAGGAATCAACGGAAACAAAGTGGCAATACAACATAGCATATTCTCAATTAAACGACATAGACACAAGTAACAACAACAGCAGCAACAGCAGCAGCAACAACAACAACAACAGCAGCAGCAGCAGCAGCAGCAACAGCAGCTTAAACACACATGTATGCGAAATGAATAACGAAAGAGTTTTCCTCCTGCTGCCAGTCACTGTCAATTCCTGAACGTGTATCGACTGGCTGAGTAGGAACCTACTTTGTGAGATTTTTTTCTTTAGAAGAATGAGGGAAATGGGAAGATGTCTATAAAAAGTAATGAGTTTTTTTTTTCTATACTCGAAAGAGCGTATAGCGAAATATTTTTTTTCTGTCTCTCAGTGGAAATATTACAGTAGCGTTTGACTGGTCGTAAATCATATACCTGTCCATGCTTTCGTTCTAATTGACATGGATGAAGGCAACACAGGGTGACAGCCAGGTGTATTGGCAAGAGTATTAATCCGCTGTTTGTCATCAGATCTGAGACACAGGACGGGAAAGTGAGTTCTGAGGTGTACAAGGTTATAAGTGTGGGTAGCTGGAGGCTCAGTGGACATACGAATCCAAAAACAACCTTAGGTTCCAGAAACACGATGATGCAATGCCCTGTTGAGTATGCAGAAACGCTACGAGACCTTCGGTACAAGAACAGAGGACTGGCTTGTGCATGACGTAGACTCAAACAGAATCCCACAAGATTTTGCAACCCTCTTCCCCAGTAACACCTAGGATTTGGTCATACTCTGTCTTTGATATTTCGAAGCCATAATTTCGAATTATGGCAAAAATCATTGGCATGCCGGACAAAAATGCTTAGCGGCATTTCGTTCGTCTGCGCGCTATGAGTTCAAATTCCGCCGAGGTCAAGTTTGCCTTTCATCCTTTCGGGATCAATAAATTAATTATCAGTGAAGCACTGGGGTCGATATAATCGACTATTTCCCTCTTACCAAACTTCATAGCCTGTGCCTTTAATACAAAGGATTATTATTATTATTATTATTATTATTATTATTATTATTATTATTATTATTATTATTATTATTATTCTGTAGTTTTATTTTTATCACATGCTTTCACTGCACTACCGAATGCAGCTCTGTGTGCCTTGGGTATGTGCTGTGGTTTGTTGTGATGCTCTTATGGTTACTGTATTGAATGTGTTTTACGTAGGATGTGTGAAGTGCCTGGTAGTGCTATTTTCTGTATGTTATATAAATTTGTTAGTCCTGGTGTTTTTGTTATTTACTTGTCTGAATGATTTTTAATCATACGTAATGCACCTATCATTATAGAAATTGTTTCTGTTTTTAGGCTCCACATTCGAGTTACCTCTATTTCCAGGTCTTTGTATTTTGAAATTTTTCCGTTTCTTTTTCGAGATATATTGGCATCGGTTGGTATTGATATATCGATTAGAAGTCACTTTTTTCTTAGTGCTACTACTACTACTACTACTACTACTACTACTACTACTACTACTACTACTACTACTACTACTACTATTATTATTATTATTATTATTATTATTCTGTAGTTTTATTTTTATTATTATTATCATATAGGCAGAATCGTTAGCATGTTGGACGAAATGCTTCGCGGTATTTCGCCTGTCGCCCCGTTCTCAATTCAAAATCCGTCAAGCTCGACTTTGCCTTTCATCCTTTCGGTTTCTGTAAAATAAGTACCAATATGGCACTGGACAATCATTTTCCAGACAATATTCTGCTTAACAGAGCTTTGTTAAATACAAATATGCGTCACGTGCTTAAAGTACAGCAGTTCTACTTTGTGAAATCATTAAACAAGACGAATTTGTTGTTTTTTTTATTGCGGTAATTCTACCTGTTTTATTTACTTCGAAATGTATTGAAATGCTGCAACAAGATATAATGTTACTCACCTGAGTAGAATTGACCTTATTTCGTTCGTTTATGTTCGGCGAAATGTATTTGTGTATTGATCAATTAATAGATTTGTCTTTCATCCCGTATTCCATTGTCATCTTGGAAAAGTAGAGCATTGGACTAACAAAGAATCGTCTTTTGATAATAGCATTGCGATTTCCTCTATAATTTCCATCAGTTTATTTGATACCATTTTGGAATATAACATTAGCTCTTAGGTAGACGCCATTAAAAAGA
>NC_068992.1:65513921-65517963 GCF_001194135.2 Octopus bimaculoides | reverse complement strand
TATATATATATATATTACTAAAAAATAATTTCCACCCTCTGAAATGAAGGGACATCCCTGGAACTTCAGTTACTTTTGTGCATAACAATTTATTTAAATATAACACCATATACATATTACAGAAAACATTATTTTCTTGGCTTCTGCTGGTTATCACGTGTTAAACGTTTTGAGCAGTCTAGGCTTCGATGTTTTAACCTGGAATAATCTGTGTTATGCCAATTTGGTTCATCTTATTCTTCATTAGACTAACTAGCACCGCGTCAACCATTTCTCTTCTCCGAAATTGGTGACTTCCTGCTACATTGTATTATTACCATATGTGCTTTAAGTTCTTTCAGACTCACATTTCCCATTTTTCTAGACAGTTCAGTGTAATTTGTGGAATATTCGACCGCTATTTCTAGCAGGTCAAGCGACCACGTTGAACCTACTCGTTAGCTCTCGTAAGTCACATAGTTTTTTTCATTAACAGACAATTATTTATTTAATTTTTTTTTTTTTTACTGAATCTTAAAGCACTACATTTTCCAAAACCAGCGAAAACCGCTCGAACGGGTGAGTAACGTTCAAGGTATCCATCCCTAATATCGTGTTAGAACGTTCTGATTCCTTCTCTGACACTATACTACGATATAAATTTCTAAGTTGGATAACTAACAAGCAAGTACTCTGTAACAATCATTAGATCAATCGACAAATGTGATGCTACCAGGCAGACGTAAAGTAGCGTTCGTATCGTACCCATCAGAGGTTTATCAATTTAATTATAAGCAAATCAATACTAGAGTACTTAGAAACAGAAACTAATTCAATAACATACAGCAATGCGTTCACTCCGGATTAGTTTATATAACAACTTCGACATATGACTTAACACTGGAATATATCTATTAACCAGTTCATGGCTTCATAGCAGATGCATTAACGATGTTGACTATGAATGTCGAGTTGCATGTCTTTAAAGCACAGAGACGGAATAACTGCAGCGTTGGCTCAATTATAGTAAAAAAAAACAACAAAAAAAAATGAGTGCACCAGTTGATCTGATCAATGGAACAGCTTGCTCGTGAGATTAACGTGTAAGTGACTGAGAACTCCACAGACACACGAACCCTTGACGTATTTCTCAAAGAGATTCAGTGTGAATTACAGATACCAGTAATTTTTGCCGCATGAGTAGACTGGAGTGAAATAAAGTGTGTTGCTCAGTACACCGTGCACCGCTGCGTATCGAACGTACGACCTTACGCCTGTAAGCCACGCGCCCTAAACGTTATTTTCTACATGCTAATTCAATACCAGTAACATGGGATTCTCCCACTGCTTCATATAAACTGCACCACATTTTTGCACAACCAATTCCCTACAAGGATCTTGGTCGCATCCATGGAGTGCGTAAAATAGCAGCAATTCGTATTTTCCCTTCAAATACGGAACGTTCTCCATTTTTCCAGAGGTTTACTTGCGCCTGCAGAATAGCATTAGATTAAAACGTCGTTAATTTAGAATATACTTAAGTAGATAAGATTGGATTGATGAAAATAGAAAATCCTCATTAATCTGTGATATGGTAATTATATGTTTGAGCACAGTAATTACTATTTAACAACATAAACACAAAAGAAATGCATCAATTTTATCTTAATGCTTTATCTTTAACAACTTTTTTTTTTATTGTGGGCGGAACTTTAATAATGTTTATAAATTATTATTGCAGTTCGAATTTTTGCTTTGAATGATATATACCTGGCGTTCTGAAGGCATTTCTAATAAACGAACACAAAAAAAGGATGATGATGATTACGATAAATGAAAGTATCTCTTGTATATGTTGTCCAATGATTGCAACAAGTAAATGATAAAGACATGTATGCACACACACACACACACACACACATACACATATACACACACATACACACAGACACACACACTTACGTGTGTGTGTGCATACTTGTCTGTGTTTATTGGAGTTGGTTTTTAGGTAATTAAAATGGGAACCCAAACCAAGAGGAGCTTATAGTTCTGTGTTAGCGAGCGGGGCAAATGAAACAAAGAATATTAACAGGAGAGAGAAAAAAAGAGATAAAAGCGTTGGAAATCATAAATGTCTTTTGCTTTTATGAATGTGATATCAATAACATATGAGGAAAATAAAATGCACAACAAAACAAGGCATAGTAATCGAGTCTGAAGTACCGCATCGTAGTAGATATATATGTAGAATAGTTGGACGATGTTTTGTAAGCAAATGCCGGAGAGGAGAAGGATACGTGTGCTCACAAGCTGATCTGGAAACTTAAAGATTCATCAGTAGTCGGAAACAGGAAGTGGTGAGCTGGGAACGTAAATGGAAACAGAGAGAAATTATATAATAGAAGAGATAGGAGAGATAGAAAAAGAATAAATAGATAAAAAAACAAGTTGCTGGTGAAGGCACTTAGAACTAAATATAATTGAGTTTAGTTGTGAGATGAAAAAAATGTAGTTAGAAATACATTATGGAAAGCAATGTAGTCCAAAACAAGAAGCGTTGTGCAATCTATTTAATAGAAAATCTGGTTCGGGCATGTTATTTTGAAAATTAGTTACAATCAGCGCGGATACCAAATTCAACGTTTTTTGTAAATATGGATGTTATTTAATCAATTGATTTTCGTGATGCAATGGTGCAACTATAAATACAAAGTTAAATAATATAAACAAATGGCTTATAAATTCTTTCAGTCAAATGCTAAACGCGCACTTAAATATATTTCTTGGAATAATGTGCTTTGGCGGCTCAGATATAGGATTCTGTTTTAGTTGGTACTTCCGCAGTTATTATTATTGTTTGCTTAATCCGAGGTCAGTGGTATTTTATCAGGTTTAACTTGAGTAATACTTGGGCCGTAACCGTTTCAAAGGTTCCTTTGGATATTGGTTCATCAGTCAATGGAAATTTCTTTTAAAGTCATAAGATTTGATGCAAGGGAAATTTAGTCTCTACATCAGGCAGAATTATGACAATAGACTTTTAAATCGTGTCCATTCCATCTTGTTTCTGAATATAGTACATCCTTGTCTAATTTTATAATGATCGCCAAAATAATCAAAATCTTTATAAGAAGTTGATCGATAATATCTACTCGGAATGGAATAGATTTTCAAACACCCGTGAGGATCGAGAAAATTGCACAAGTTCGTTCCATCACATTCTATTTTTTAAAAACATATCATGAAGTTATACGAGATAAATTAATGCAAAAAGATTCTCATAAAACTCCAAGTGCACTTTCAACTGCGTTATACATTTATACATGCGACACAACCATCATTGCCGGCATCTAACCTATAAACTGATGCATGCATGTATGTATGTATGTATGGATGGATAAGCGAAAGCGGGAACAAATTAATTTACCAACCCTGTGATTAATTGTCAGTATTAACCCCCTTAAGACACTTTTTGACCAACGATAGAGTAATGACGTTTGAGACAAGCATTCATCTCAACTATTGACTAGGAAGTAAAAATGCAAATACATTCTGAAAAACAATAACACTTCTTCGAGCGCAAAAGGTTTCTTTTGTTCGTCATCGAGGATCCTCTATGTAGCAACTCTGACGTTGTTACAACCATCTCCATGTCTCAAACACTTTTTCTACACCACTAACTTAGAGAATTGTAACTCAATTTTCAACAGAAATGGCTTAAAATATTTAGAATATGCACATGACAATATCTATATACACAAAATGCATTAAAAAACCAATATAGATCTATAAACAATATCATTCAAGTATAGGCAAAAAGTCTCTATAAGCTTGTCAGAGAATTGTCAACGAGGAATATGCTAGCCATATATATTTTAAACATTTGGAGAATGTCTTCATTCATATTAATACACAGAAGGAAATACAATGGTTATTGCCATAAATATATGAGAATATATGTATATAGACATGTATGTATTTTTGTACATATATACATATGTATGTATATCTTTATACATATGTACATATATAAATATATACGTATATATATATATATATATAT
>NC_068992.1:65513064-65513418 GCF_001194135.2 Octopus bimaculoides | reverse complement strand
ATATATATATATATATATATAATCCAGAGGAAGAATACTGAAATGGATCATATAATATTATTGCTACACCTAAAATGGTAAATGCTGTCATCAGCTGGTTAATTTGTGACGTCATTGTCATAAGTCGAATAACAACGTGCTTCATGATTCTCCGAGTATATTCTCAAAGACACAGGGCAGCTACAAATTATAATAATGCTTAACATAATATACATAAACATGTATATATCTATATATGTAACATCTATCCATATATACATCCATCCATCGATCCATATGTGTGTGTGTATGTGTGTGTGTGTGTGTGTGTGTGTGTGTGTGTGTGTGTGTGTGTGTGTGTGTGTGTGTGTGTGT
>NC_068992.1:65510024-65512254 GCF_001194135.2 Octopus bimaculoides | reverse complement strand
TATATATATATATATATGCATGTATGTATGTATGTATGTATGGATGTATGTATGTATATACAGGTAAGTAATTGAAAATGTAGGAATATAGTACACACTGTTGTAGAAATGTATGTTATTGGACTCTTCTTGAAACTGGCCTATATTTTGGTAAGTACACACGTTCATAAGCACAAACACACACACAAACACACACAGACACTCACGCCCCACCACACACGCCTGTACACACTACGTTCGTACACACTACGTTCGTACACACTACGCTCGCGCACTCATGCACACAAGTGTTCACTCACAAATTTTCGCTTACATGCGTGTGTGTGTGTTCATCTGGAAAAAATAATCAATATTTCATATTAATAGCTAAAGATACATGTATGTATTCATCTATATATCTATCTATCTATCTATCTATCTATCTATCTATCTATCTATCTATCTCTCTATCTATCTATTTATCTGTCTATTTATCTATCTACATATAAGTATGTATACACACACACACACACTCACACACACACACACACAAAGACACATATAGTTATATATTATTTATTAATAGTGATAGTATGTCAACAAAAGAAAGAATTATATAAACAGAGGAATTCATTTCTAATAATAATTGCGACAATTATTCAGTTGCCACAATAAAATCCGAGTCTCGGATGTGGGGGCAGAAATCTCCTCTAGCATCTCGTCGAGATGCCGGAGCAGATTACATGTACATATGTATGTATATATATATATATATATATATACATTTATATATATATATATGTGTGTGTGTGTGTGTGTGTGTGTGTATGTGTGTGTGTGTGTGTGTGTGTGTGTGTGTGTGTGTGTGTGTGTGTGTGTGTGTGTGTTTGCGTGTGTGTGTGTGGAGGCGCGTGGATTATTGGTTAAAATGTCAGCATCATGATCATAAGATTGTGGTTTCGGTTCCTGGACCGGGCGACTCGCTGTCTTCTTGAGCAAAGCGCTTTCATGTATGTAAGTATGTATTATATACGTATGTATGTATGCATACCGTTTACAAAATATTTGCAGATTTCAATTGTATTTCCTGAGCCCTTTCGTTTTTCTTTGAAAGATTGTTTAATGCCTTCAGCTACAAAAGTATCCGGTTTTCATTCCATTTACTGTCATTAAAAAAATCCACGAATGATTGCAATACAACAATAGCCACTGAATTCTCCCTTGGGGTTGTAAACCTTCTCATGCAAATATCCTAAAAGAAATAGCGAGTTCTGTACCAGAAATTTTAAGCTCTAAGTGTATGTCTATTTTCTGTAAATCTTCTACCAGAAATCAACTGCTGTAAACTTATATATATATATTATACTGTGTATATATATATATATATATATATATATATATATATATATATATATACATATATATATGCTTGAATATATTTGGATGTGTGTGTGTGTGCGTGCGCATATGTGCATATTTATATACACTTAAAAATGTACATTCATACACGATTCATGTATATCTACACAAGCACACACACATACACACACATGTACATACATACACAAAGGGACACAAACACACTCAAAAATACAAAATGTAAGTTTTAAAATAAAAAGTTATTTAAAAACAACCGTCTATATTTCAAAATGGCCACTACCACGAAGTTCCCGATAAAGGTAAATGTCGTAGATAAGTCATTTTTATTGAAATTTATATTTGAAATTGCGTTACGTTGACGATAAGGTCCACAGGGAGTAGCTTAGTAAATAAAGCGAAAACTGGATGTTAAAAGAATAATAATACAAACAATAGTGAATGAATATAATTTCAACAACAATTGTAATAATAGCAGAATCGGTTGAATTGTAAATCTATTTGATGGTGTACTGATAGAAGAATATATCTGTGATAAAGCCTGACAAAATAAACGCCTACGTTTTGATCAGATGCCGCCATTTTAAATGCAATGTGAATTATTAAAAAAAAGATGTGTTTTTTTTCATATTCTATACGGTCTGGTGTAGACATATACTTAAATTAAATATACATCATTGTTATACACGGATATACGCAGATATACACAGTTATACACGCAAGTATGAAATTTAAAATTTCTTTTCAGCGACTGTGTAAAAAAAAAATATGTTGCGTCGTTAACCATAAATTTATAAAATTCTTCTTTTTTCATATTTGTGTATGCACGTAAAGACGTGTATCTATCTATCTATCTATATATATATATATATAT
>NC_068992.1:65509452-65510014 GCF_001194135.2 Octopus bimaculoides | reverse complement strand
ATATATATATATATATATATATATATATATACATATACATACCTGTATATAAATATAAATAAATAAATATATATATATATATACACATACACACTCACACGCACGCACATAGATACACACACACACATACATATGTAGATATGTATATAGATTGCGAAGAATTTGTGAATGATATAAAATAAAAGACCGTACAGTGCAGTACAATAATATCTACATTCGTGTAATACTATCCTGAATAGATACACTGAAATATAGAGAAATATTTCTATGTATTGAAAATTCATCTCCATATTTTTCCCGCACACATCATAACAAGGACAGAAACACGTCCACACTTATAAAGGAATATATGCACACGTGTCTACTTCTGTTTTATGTGCATCTACTTGTAGATGAAC
Organism: Octopus bimaculoides; assembly: GCF_001194135.2. Taxonomy (NCBI): domain Eukaryota; kingdom Metazoa; phylum Mollusca; class Cephalopoda; order Octopoda; family Octopodidae; genus Octopus; species Octopus bimaculoides. The sequence goes on along the minus strand of NC_068992.1, from coordinate 65,509,616 downwards.
GCAAACAAACAAGCAAGAACACAAGAATATTGACATACTTATGTATTGAATAAAAATGTAGATCTCGTCAATTTAATCATGTGCACGCTTATAGATATTTACGTGTGTATATATATATATATGTATATATATATATATATATATATATATATATATATATATAT
>NC_068992.1:65503105-65506874 GCF_001194135.2 Octopus bimaculoides | reverse complement strand
GGATACGTTCGTGCTGCTGGCCGTGGTGAGAGGGATAACTCCCTTGGCAAACAGGACACAGTCGTGTGTCGATAAGCCAGCTGGAGGAGATGTCCTCTTGGGGCTAAAAGCAACAGTAACATCCACCCCTAGGGTTCAGCCACACTTAAGTGGCAATATACTACACTTTATCGTGCAGTTACTGTTAATACTTCATTTAGAGAATTAACATTGCTTATATATATATATATATATATATATATATAAGGGAGAATTCACAAAAAAAACAGAAGACAAAGACAGGTGGTGTAGACAAGAAACAGATATTAGTTTAACGCTCGGGAAGTGAAAAAGTCTTTAACGTTTCTGTCCATTTTGTCTAGGACAGGCATAATTCCCAACACAGGAACATGTATCATTCATCAAAATGAAGCTGGTCCTCTGTGGATCACATCCTTCCATCTCAACATACTCACCGTTTCTCTCAATAGCAATGTTCCACCTAGGAATGAGAGCATATACCCCTGACCCGTAAAATTCTGTTGGCTGTTCTTTGAGTCACTTCTTCACTTCAGTTTTCACTTCCTCGTCACTGGAATAATGTTTGGTTCTCAAACCCTCTTTCATGGGGCCGAAGAGATGATAGTATGAAGGCGCTATATTATTCTAGTTACGAGGAAGTGAAAACTGTAGTGTCCTAAACAAAATGGCATTACTTTTTGACTCACCCTCGTACAATGACCTCCACCGAGAAAATCATAAATGAACAACAAAGTCATAAATCACATTTGCATTTTGCATCCCGAATATTTACATTTGTCATCAATTGTATTAGATCGAGAGGTCTTTATTTCGAGTGTTATAATGGCATCAGTGAATTTCATCCAGTTCTTTGGCATCATATTAGAGAAATATGTCTCGTGTCCTTTTCACACCTAATAATTACAGTAACTATCTTTAATTGATCTTTAGGTTATCTATTATAGAGTAGTAATTACATGTTGACAAATGGTAAACTCATGAAAGTATGGTAATACGATTAACATACATGAGAGAACGAATTATTGCGATCGTATAAGTCCATGGTGGTCTGTAGAAACATAATTTAGCGGAAATATTTTATTCATTTCAGATTAGACTATAAATGTTTTAATAATTGAGTGAAGACAGAATGGCTATTTGTGAATGAAGAAACTTGTATTTCACGTTACGTCAATACCTATTTGCCGGATATACGTACCGCACATACATTCATTATATGGTATTCTCTCCGACAGATGTACACGCATATATATATATATATATATATATATATATATATATATATATATATATATATATATATATATATATGTTCACACATTTATACACATACATTTATATACATTCGCTTTCACACAAGCCACCGTGCTACAGACTCTTAGACATTTAGATGCACCCATTCACACTATCTGCTGAACGCCAAGGATTATAATATACATTCAGATTGAGATCTTCCGGTTCGCATTAACTATTATTGATCGACATGTAGACACATATGCATAATACGTACATTTATTAATTTAACTATCCATACGTATATACACCTCTCTCTCTCTCTCTCTGTCTCCCTTTGTCTCTGTTTGTCTGCCTGTTCGTCTGTCTGTGTAGATACATGTACATACATATATACACACATATGTACATATATATATGTGTTTGTGTGCGTGTGTGTGTGTGTGTGTGTGTGTCTATATATGTATGCATGCATATATGTATGAATTTATATCCACATTTGAATCCATTTCCTTTCCATGTTTATATTTCCAATTGCTCCTGACCGCCATACTGTTACACATTAATCTTACATTTATTTCTGTTTTATGACGTCATTTATTAACTTGATTTATTCAGTTTCATTGATCATTACATATTTAGAGAGAGTCAGGTGGCGAACTGGCAGAATGGTGAGCGCGCCGAGCAAAGTGCTTGGCGGCGTTCGTCTGTCTTTCTGTTCTGAGTTTAAAAAATTCCGCTGAGGTCGACTTTCCGTTTCATTCTTTCGGGGTCGATGAAATAAGTACCAGCTCCGCACTGGGACCGATGTAATCGACTGACACCCACCCACCCTCAAAATTACTGGCCTTGTGCCAAAATTTGGAACTGATATATCTACAGAGAGAATATTCTTTCCTACTCAAGGCACAAGACCCGAAATTTTGGGGGAGGAGCCAGTCGATTAGCGCGACCCCAGTACGCGGCAGGATGAAAGGCAAAGTCGACTTCGGCCGAATTTGAACTGAGAACGTAACGGCAGACGAAATACCGCTAATCATTTCGCCAAAAGAATTTTGTGTGTAAGTAAAAGGAAATAGTATCGAAACAAAACAACATAAATTCATGATCCTGCTGGTTGTGAAGGGACATAGCCCTGACTTCGGTACATAATATCGTTTTATAACGGTGCCATGAATGAGTGAGGATAAAGAGAGCTAAGCAAAAATGCCTTGAAGTATTCAATGGTCATGTGACCAATTAAAAATATTAGCCAAGTCTTATGTCATAATATATTACGTAATCCAGAATAGATGTCGGGATATTCAATGTCAGAAGACTTTTGAACGCAGGTTTTCTCTCTCAGGACCGACAAATGGCTAAACAACAAATACCATATAAAATATAACGACAACAGCAACAGGTTTGCCATACGGAATACATCTCTTTGGAAACTAGCTTCGATTCCAGTTTCCAGATCAGTACTAGTTAAGTTTTGAAGTTGCCGCAGCCGACTACAAACGCCGCCATGTTACGCTATTGTATGTATGGTGGAAATAAGTATCTAAAACAACATTTGCATGTATCGCAGTGAAGAGGCAAATATCAAATTCTTATATGTCATGATTGTTTGTTTGTAATGAGATATTTTCTGGTGATAATCCAGATTGATTTTGATTGGTTTGCTGTTATTGTTTAACCCGAGATCAATTGATCAATTCTTTGCTTATCTGTCTAGACTCTGTAATTAGAATCGCGAATTTCATGTCTATTATTACATTAAGAAAAATATTGTTACGAATTTAATCATAAATTTTGTAAAACAATTTTAGTTCGATTGGATTATACGTTATTAAGCCATATATTTTTTCTTTCATTCTTTTATGATTATGCCATAGTTAAGAGAAGAAGAAGAAGAAGCGCTCATGTCCTTTTTTGGAAAGACATCAGAAGTGATAGGAACAACGTTGGAATATTTTAATATCTTCAGCTCAGAGATTAAACCCAATTAATTGCCGAATTCTGCAAATGTGGATAATGGACAAATATATTATGTTAAAGAGGATGACAGATGTATCAGTCATCCAAGTTAATTATATTTGGTCGTGAATATTCAGGTCTAGAAGAAATGATGGTGCTTGAATTGATCGTCAAGACTTACTAAACATTATTTGCCATCGAGCGAGATGTAAACGTAATATAGGCGGAACTGTATTCAAAACCTACCGTACTTTCACTTGTCTCGTGCTATCTGCCTTTCTAATTTTCCTTTTCTCTCCCTCTCTCTCTCTCTCTCTCTCTCTCTCTCTCTCTCTCACACTTTCACCCTCACTCTACATGACGATACATTTACTTTCATCTCTTTATCTCTCCTCATCTTTTTCTTCCTTTTATCTCAGTCCGCTCTCAGACTCTTTATCACCGTTTTCACTGGAACTTTTTCTCTTTTACTTTCTCTCTCGATTCACTATTGCACTCACTCGCCCTCTATATATATTCACACACACACACACACACACACACACACACACACACA
>NC_068992.1:65501251-65503095 GCF_001194135.2 Octopus bimaculoides | reverse complement strand
CACACACACACACACACACACACACACGCACACACACACATATATATATCGCATACACTCACCTCTGTCTCTCCTCCTCGAATCATTTTACACAGAATAAGTCTAATATTGATTACCTACGGAGTCATACATACGTACATACATACATGCATAGATACATACATACATACACACACACATATATATACACACACACACAACCCACCCACATACATGTATATAAATATATAAATGTTTATATAAGCAATAATGATTATATGACGATGTAGGCCAGATATTGTTATACGTGGTCGGTATAATAAACACTGTATTATATTCAACTCAATCCCGTCCTTGATGGCTGATTTGTGAGTTTTGAACAGAATTGTGTCTTTAATTTGTGAGTTACCGATGTTATGGTCTTTAAAGAGATGCCTTCAATATATGTCCTAATCCTTCGCATACATATCAAAGCAAAGGGAAAACAATCAGCTGTTCTCATTTAACGTCTTCTCAAACGTGATTTGTAACACCAGACGCTGCTAAAGTGCAGCAAAGTAATGTATTTCTAATTTTTTCTCAAGCTTTTTGCAAGGGTTAATTTACCCAAAATATCACGTCTACTTTATTTTTAGGATAATTTTTCTATCAATGTTTTTGATATCTATATAAAATATTGATCTCGCGTGCACACACACCCATACACATGCACACGCATACACATATACACACACACATACAAATACATACACATACGCGAGCGCGCAAGCAGACTTGTCTGTGACTGAATGCGTGTGTGTACCGATGAAAGCGCTGTTGCTGTCTTAAAAGACACACTGTATTTTCGAATCTTCTTACTGTGCTAAAAATATCTAATTTGAGATGACATGCCAACACCGCTGGCAATCAGAAATAGAAACACACATAGATATACGTGTGTGAAGAACTGCATAGAAGTACATGTACTTTGAATATATGTGTACATACGCACAAATGTGTACGTACGTGGATGAATGGGCTGTGTACACACACACACAAAATAAAAAAACTGAACGTTAATTTTGCAGAAGAGAAAAACTTTAAGACAACATAAAAGTTTCAAATATTGCAATTATAAAGAAAAATCAGTAAATATATAGAAGTTGATCCATTTTTCAAATAACATATTTTGAACATTATTATCTGAATGCGAATGGTTTAATGAATGCGTTGTTAACTGGAAGGAAGAGAAGGTAAAAAAAGGTTAATTTTTTAAAAATCTATGGCGTTGTGGATAAGCTTATAATGTATATTCATAATATTTTTATTGTGATATCTTGATAAATTCAGTAGTCGTAGGTTTTTTGATATTTAAACAAGAATAACACAGATGATTGTTACTAACAAGAAAGAAGCAATATGGATGCTCGATATGCATGGTAGATACATAATTAAGAACTAATATAAATTACTACAATTGTATATTATTAACATTCGTGCCAGTTAATTGATACGGACAAATTTCAACCAGCAAGACTTATGAAATTAATTTAATGAAATTAAAGAATTTACGTACTATTTAATTATTTATAATACAAATTTAAAAGTAACGAAAGCATTCATTCCATAAGTCTCAACAGTTACCAGTAAATAAACTACTTCGCTCTGAGAAAACAAGTGAACTAAAGTAGCAGAAAAGGATTTGAAATATATTTCGTACGTACGCCGGAAATAACCATTTCTTTTTCCGCTCTTGCCTTAACCACACACATTATAGGGGAGGGTATTCATTATCTGGGTTAACAAATAGTTCTCTATGCCAACGTATCTGTGGTCACATATGTATGCGTATATGTACGTACGTATATATATATATATATATATAT
>NC_068992.1:65498745-65500038 GCF_001194135.2 Octopus bimaculoides | reverse complement strand
TATATATATATATATATATATATATATATATATATATTTGTATTTATGTATAAACAACATCTAGGGAACGTGAACTAGGAACTCCGCTTAGCGGCTTCACTCCCGCATAATCAGCTTACACCAAATAATTTAATCCACCTAGCATTCATGGCTAATTCAAATTGAACTCTGTGTGGAACCATAATTATTTATACTTCAATATATTAGCTTTAACAACATATTAGCTTTCGTTTTATTCAGCTTCTCGTTAATTCGTTTCACATGATAGAATAATTCTCCGTTGAAATGCGAAATAATTAAATTCTATAACACAACCGCTCAATTGAGAAAACTAATTATCAGTTGATTGCAGTTCGTGCACTCCAATAAGCGAAACCATTTGTAACCTGTTCTAAAAATTCTAGTTACGATTTACGGTATTTCTTCAATCGGTGTCAATTATTCATCTTACAAAAATTCCCTTACTTCGTTTGCCAAACATTTCAAACATTCACTGGTGGAACCTGAAGGTGTTTTTTTTTACACATATGGTGTGTGTGTGTGTGTGTGTGTTTATGTGAGCGTGCATGTGTGTGTGTGTGTGTTTGTATGTGTCCATGTTTGTCCTCTACCACCGCTTCACAAACCATGTTGGTGTAGTCACATCCCTTAACTTAGAGGGTCGGCCAAAGACCGATGAAAATAGAACTTGTCTTAAAACAAGTAGTTACATGGATTCGTTCGATTAACATTTTTCAAGGCGTTGCAGCACAATGGCCGCAGTCTAATGATAAATAAATAATGGATAAAAAAATATGTTTATACGTATGTACGTACGTACGTATGTATATTGATGTGCATACGGGGGAAAATTTTTGGAATCGGTAAGAGAGTGAATGTATGAGAATTAGTCTGTTAATAGAATTTAATCTTTGTTGCTATTCTTCCTGGCTTTCTTTCAACTTAATCATTGATTTGTGTTAAACATTCAACAGACCAATGGCATTGTTAGCAATTTCTCAAAGAATGATATGGTAATAATCATCTGTAATTCATTGCCATAACACCTGCAAAGATAATGCTGCCATTGTTTCGAATACAGTTACACATACATAATAATATATACACAGGTGCGCGTGAGCACGCACGCACTCACTCACACTCGCACACAAACGCACACATACACACACACACATATACACATACTTACATATACATACGTACAGCGAAACATATATGTATACATATATATATTTATATTTGTATACATATCCTTATATTTATCTATCTATTTATCTATATACACACACACAT
>NC_068992.1:65497028-65498735 GCF_001194135.2 Octopus bimaculoides | reverse complement strand
TATATATATATATATATATATTTATGGAAAAAGAGAGGGGGAAGGCAGAAAGACGAAGCGGAGAGAGGAAGGGGAGGGGGATACGTGAGGAAGAGGAGCGAAGTAGAGAAGAGAAGATAGATGGATGCCATACATACATATACATACATATATACGTACATATATATCCTTCTACTAATTTTTGTGATAAAATTTCAAGTAAAGAATGTCTTCTGTAATTCTGTTTCCAAACGAGTTTCCTGAAGTCTTTCGAAACATTCAAACATAATTACACAAACAGATATTAATGATGGTAATTAACAAATATATAAATTACTGGTAGATATTAGTGTTTCATATATGTATACAAATGCATACCAAGATATCTGGAGGTAATATTTTTACACAAACATATATACAAATACGCACCAGTAAACTGTAAAGCCATGTGTGAACGCATATACATACACTCACATTCAAGGTATACAGGCCAAGACATTGCTACCTCATAAATATACATATCTACACACACATATATTTATATACCCATACATAATACCTAAATACACACTCACACACACGCCAAGATATCTCGGTTGACTTATCTGCTAAGCGCAATTTTGTTATTGTTATTTATGTTCCATATCAGTAGACTTAACCAAAAACGTGTGTATATATGTCTATATATGTGTGTATATGTGTATGTGTTATTCCATGTATTTATACAGTTGTGTATATGTACGCATGTACGCATGCATGTATGTAAATAGGTAAATATGTCTGTTTCTGTGTGTGTATATGTTTGAGTAAATATGTATATGTGTGTGTATATATATATATATATATATATATATATGTGTATATAAATATATATCTACATATAAATATATATATACGTATATATACATGTATATATATGTATATATATATATATGTGTATATATATATATATATATATATATGTATATATATATATATATATATATATATATATATATATATATATATATATATATATATAAACACATATATATATTTATATGGATGTATGTATGTATGTACGTATTGCAGCATTGTACTTAGAAGTAAGCTGCGCAGTCGCAATCACAAGAACACACAACGTGCACACACACACAGGTGGGTGCACATATGCATGTTTGTTTTATGTGTGTGCACATGTATGTGTGCTGAGACACGTGGCTGAGTGGTTTACGCGTTGGCCTCATCATTAGTAAGGTTGTAGTTTCAATTCCTGGACTGAACGACGCAAGATGTTCTTGAGCAAAACATTTCATTTCAGGTTGCCTCAGCCCACTCAGCTGGCAAAAAGGTGTAACTCTGCGACGGACCGACGTGCCGGGGAAACGGACCCTCATGAGTCAGCCGGACTCGCGAATGTCGCTTTACCTTACCTTACGAGTGTATGAATGTGTATACGTGTATTTGTGTCTTTGAATTAAGTAAGATGCGTCGTTTCTTTTGAACATACTTTAGAGGGCACGAAATCAAATATGCGGTGGGCTGTGCACCGAAATTTTACTGACACATTTTTCTTTGACAATTGTCTACAGATTCGATCTGTGGCCACAAAAAAACTGAGGTTTTCTCCGATAAGAGGATGTAAGAATGTGTGAGGTGATCAAGTAAATCCTGATCATGAACGATTATGTACCAGCGGGTAAGTAATCGCCGAGCATACATACATGCATATATATATATATGCATATA
>NC_068992.1:65496481-65496931 GCF_001194135.2 Octopus bimaculoides | reverse complement strand
GTGTGTGTGTGTGTGTGTGTGTGTGTGTGTGTGTGTGTGTGTGTGTGTGTGTGTGTGTGTGTGGAAAAGACGTGTCTGTGATTAAAAACACCACTTAGGAAACCTCAATAAAATTTTACATTTATTTTCATTTCTTATTAAATGCATCTAGAGGTTTCAATTGTGCTATTAGAATGTATGGTGGTTTTAAAACAAAATCGCTTTAAATTAAAGATGTCTACAGTCTACAAACGATGCATAAGTCTGATTCGAGCTACTTCAATGTAAGTGTTGATAAAAAGTATTGCATTATAAGTGGCAAAATATTGAACAAATATTAATATGTGAGTTATAGAAGTGTAATGTGTAAATTATATATGACTGGTATATCAGATATGTCAAATTAATATAGAGCTAGTAGATATAACGCGGCAAAATATAATATAATATATATATATATATATATATATA
>NC_068992.1:65492083-65495513 GCF_001194135.2 Octopus bimaculoides | reverse complement strand
ATATATATATATATATATATATATATATATATATATATATATATACCTATACACGAACTCGCTCACATACATATATCTCCTCACCCACACATGATAATAATAGAAATATATATTAATATAAAACTGAGTACTATGCGAATGTGAATTTTAATTTAAATTTTCTTATATAAGTCTTAAAATTTCATGAAAAACAAAAGTTTTGTGTTCATAATTTTTTTAATCATTCTCCTATTCAATTATAAATTTCTTAAATAAGTATTTTTCTTTTTTCATCTTTCAGTTCCATTCTACTGTTATATCGTATTCAGATATTTCTCTTCTGTATTTAACCTATTTCGTATTTCTTACTTTTTTGCTATCTTTTTCGTTTTAAAAGCTTTCTTAGAGAATACAGACACCTTTAACTAAGATCATTGTCTACTACTTCGTATAACTCTGTATTACATTGTACATGCATACAGGCGCCCACATACACACTTATACACAGAAGCGCATACACGTTCACACGCACAAATAAACACGCACTCACATATGTACGGATGTATATATCTATATATATATATATATATATACATATATATATATATATATATATATATATATATATATATATACATATATATATAGAGAGATAAAAATATAGATATAGATACATATATTATATAAAATAAGTTATATTGATATGCATATATATATATATATGTATATTCATCTACATAGATACACACGTACGCACGGACAATCGCGCATATACATACACACGCGTGCGCACACACGCGTACATGTATATTCACAGACATATATACATATATATATATATCGCTAGCCACAAGACCTTTTTCAATGGTCTATCCCTGTTTATTTCTGTGTTCCTTTCTTTTGAAGTGCGTAGGCTCGAAACGTAAAGGACTTTCTCACTTTCCGAGCGTTAAAGTAATACATCTGTTTGTTGTTTACACCCTCGTCTGCGTCGTTTGTTTTTTTGTAAATTCTCTCTCTCTTTCTCTCTCTCTGTATATATTTAAGTATTCGATCGTCTGCCACACTATCGTTTTCATTCAAATTTACACATTGCCATCGCATATTTTAGTGAGACACTATATTACTTCATGAGAACGTCGATAGACCCTGAGAAACTGTAAGGCTTTGGAGAAATTGCTCGAAGTACTTTTTGTACAAGGATGGTCTGCCAAAATAGATGTCAGCATTAAAACATTAACACATATTGACACAGCACGAGATAGTTGTTCATCTTTCTGTTTTCACATTGAAAAGAAACCTGGAGAGACTTAAAAGTACGAAATACTTTCCAGGCATTGTTATTTCTGTTCTTCACACAAGAAGTTGTCGTAATACTATTTTCGTTTTTACACTTCTTAAGATAAACAAGTAAGCAAGGAAGAATTTACTGAAACCTATCTTAAAACAACACGATTTCCCTGATGCCACGCGCCATATAATACAAGACAGGGATACAAACAATGAAGTATCCCCAGTGGATTATGTAAATGGACCAACGAATGTTGGGGTTGCTAAATGATACAGAAACAACTCACACAGAATTATGAAAAGAATAGCGAAAAGACCTCAAGCACAACATCTTTTCCATATAACGTTTGAATGAATGTATACATGCATATATCCATGAACGATATATATATATATATATATATATATATATATATATATATATATATATATATATATATATATATGAATGTATGTATTTATGTATGTAGGCAAGTGTGTATATATTTATATATGCATATATGTATGTATGAACGTGTGTGTGTGTGTGTGTGTGCATACAAACGTAATACATAAAAAACACACACAGAAACATATAACTTGATTTTAAGTGCATTACCAAATAAGTCATTTATCTTTCTTTTTCTGTATTTATATGCATATACATATATACTGGCCTGTATGCATACATATATATGCACGGCAAAAATGTGTCATTATTGCTGGTGACAATGCCGATCGCTTATTGACAATGTGTACACGTGCATATATTTACATAGATCGATACGATCGATAAAGCGAATACCCTCCAGTTACATTCACACCGACGCACATATATATTAGATCCATGCGCAAACAAATTTACTTAACACCGCATAACACATGTACTAACATTAATGTGTGTGTACGATTGTGTATGTTACAGGGTGGTGTGATGCGTTTCTTATCATGTGTGTGTTTTGCTGCATGTGATGATGTGACTGCGACATAAAGCTAGAAACACACTTGTTTAAAAGAACGTTTGTACGGGTATGTTCTCTCTCTCTCTCTCTCTCTCTCTCTCTCTCTCTATATATATATATATATAGTTTTAGGGAAAATAACCAAGTTTCAAGAACTCATCGATGAAAATCCACTATCACATATAGAAAAATTAATAATTAAAAACACAATAAATGAGTATAATATAAAGTAAAGTAAATATCATAAGATAAACATATATTTTCTATATGTGATAGTGGATTTTCATCGATGAGTTCTTGAAACTTGGTTATTTTCCCTAAAACTATATATTTTATATATATTTTATCTATAAAGCTCAATTTAATTTTAATTTTTTATAAATTGATTTTAATTGAGTTTTTACCTGTAATTTTGAATTTTGTCCCTAATATTATTATTATTATTATTATTATTATTATTATTATTATTATTATTATTATTATTATTATTATATATATATATATGTGTATGTGTGTGTGTGTGTGTGTGTGTATAATATACACACACATATACGGTGGGAGTTAAGAGTGTCCAGGTGGATGCTGGTGTATAAGGGTCCGGTAGAGGCATTGGGAGAAAGGAAGTGAACTGGGGGACGCTTAAGGATTTATATTATTATTATAGTATTGTATACAAATTATATAATATATATTTAAATATCAAATGATTCATAGTATATATATAAGTTAGTAAAATATAAAATTATTACTTATGCCTAAAAATAGGGATGGGCGCAATGAGGTTATTATGTGGGTGGTGGCCCAGAAAGTTTGAGAACCTCTTGTTTAAATACAGAACAGCAATGTAAGTTTAGACATGAAACAATACCAGTAGCCGCATATCATTCAATCAAGCAAAGTAGATCAATGTGAAAGAATGGTAAAGCAGACCCGATGTTAGAATTGCTGCCAACATTTGTCTTTCTAATGGTTCTTTGATAGTTTTGCTGTATTCACGTTTACCGAGAATCTTGGAATTCAAAATGTCAAGCTCGTCATGTAGCGTTGGGTGAAAACATCTTGTTATTCAGCTGTTCTATATATATGTGAAATTCGTGAATATATAACGTTTACTTCTCCATACATCTAAACTTGCGGGGTTTCTGAAAGGCATACACACACACACACACACACACACACACACACACACACACACACACACACACACACACACACACACA
>NC_068992.1:65490676-65491428 GCF_001194135.2 Octopus bimaculoides | reverse complement strand
ATATATATATATATATATATATATATATATATATATATATACATATATGTATCTTGATCCACGTATGTATTTATCTGTTTGTGTGTTGTCGCCCTGTTAACACGCGCACACACATACACACACACTTAGCATTTTATGTTTATTGAGAGAGAATAGATGATCGTTGGTGAGCTGGCAATTGCTTTTGATGAAAGGAAACTAGAATAAAACCGTGGTCGGACATGTGAAAAACTGGTTTTCTTTGATAAAAGGCGATATCATTTTAGAAGATTCCATTGTGAGAATATCTTTAATATGGTTAACTTTCATGATGGCGTAGCGTGATTTCAGAAACTGAAGACTGCATCTAGCCAAAGGCGAAAACTTTATGTGCTGGCATATTGCTAATATGCATACCCATTACGTACGCTGTGTATTCGCGTGTGTATATCCATACATACAAACAAACATACATACATATATACATACATACATGCATACATACACATATACATACACACATACATGCATACATATACACACATACATATACACAAACATATTTGTTTGTGTATATGTGCTTATATATATATATATACGTACATATCTCTGTACATAAGTATGTATATGTATGTATATAAGTATATCTATCTATATGTGTGTATATATATACATATATATGTATAAACATACACACATATAAACACACACACATAAATACATATATATATATATATATATATATATGTATATATGTATATATATATATATAT
>NC_068992.1:65483044-65490268 GCF_001194135.2 Octopus bimaculoides | reverse complement strand
TAATATCTACAGTTAGAGATATTTAGTCGTCTACATTTCACTTCTAGAATGAAGTTGTGGTTCTTGAATTTGTTTAGGGCCGGATCACATTGATCGGCGTCACTGGCCAAAGTCAGTTCATCTGTGACAGTTTTTTTTCGTTTTTCAGATATAATATATACTGAATATATCTATAGATTTTTGCAAACACTCGCTGTAATATACATATCTATACGCTTTCTCATTATAACAAATTTCCGAAATAATTGGTACTTAGTTTTTCGATCCCGAAAGGATAAAAGGCAAAGTCAACCTCGGCAGAATTTGAACTCAGAATGTAGTGACAGACGAAATACTGTGAGTGTGCATATATTCATGTTTGTGTGTGTTAGTTCACCTCTTTGCGCATATCTATATGTGTGTGTTCTGTGTTTGTATGTGTGCGCCTATTTGCAACGGTTTCAACGAGATCAATTTGCATTTCAGTAAGTTTTTGCTTTATGACATTATACTATGAAATCCCATGCCGCGCATACACCACAGTTACGTTATACAAACATATATACTTGTATAGATAGATATATACATACCTACATATATGAACGTATACATACATGTATGGTTACATACATACATACCTACATATATGTATGCATACACACATACATAGATACACACATACATACATATACGTATCAGTATGCTCGCAGACATACACACACACTCATATATATACGTACATATGTAAGCTAGTAAGCTAGCAATCTAGCTAAATATTATATAATACATATCTGTGTATGTATATATGTCTGTTTACTGTCAGCCTCCCCCCTCACAACGTCCCTGCCTTTCTCAAATATTGACCCGTCATCGTTATATCATCATGATGCACAATAAATTTGTTTAGATACAGAAACGTTTGTTATGTTTGATTGGAAACAAAATAGCTGTCTCTAATCCTCTTCTCCGAAAATATCTCGCCACATCAACAAACAAAAGGTGGCGGGGAAAACAACACCAGCAAAACAAACTGATTAACAAATTACTGTCTGTATCAATATAATAGATTCTGATTCACAATATCAGCATCTCATCAAGTAATCTGTTGATGAGACTATGCAAATCAATTGATCTCTAATACAATCAATTTTTGGTCAATAATGGATCTGTCGACAAATCTGTAGATCTGATAATATCTCCAGGAAATTTATAAAAGAATAGATTCTATAGAAATAGGATTACGTATATAAATATAACTCGATAGTTTCCGACTAAAGGAAAATCTGTGTGATTTATAGAGAGGTTTTCTACAAATCTGAGTTCGAGAGATGCGTGCGTGGTAAGGGCATTAGCTTAGTACAACACGCTGGCAAATGTCTTCTACAACAGCCCCACATCGAAGTGGCTGTGTGGTAACTGGCTGCCTTCCCAGCAACATGGCTCCGCGTTCAGTCCTACTACATGGAATGTTCGACATGTATCTTCTACTATAGCCTCGGGCCTACCAAAATCTTGTGAGTGGATTTGGCAGATGGAAACTGGAAGAAGCCCGTAGTAGAAGTGGCTGTGTGATAAGCAGCTTACTTACCGACTGCATGGTTCCGGGTTCAGTCCAACTGCGTGACAACTTCGGCAAGTGTCCTCTACTATATCCTCCGGCCAACCAAAGCCTTGTGAGTGGATAATAATGATAATAATGATGCTGATGATAATAATAATTTCCGCATATCCTGATCGATGATACCTCTAGTAATGTTGTCACAACAAAAGCACTGGTAATTGCGCAACCTGATAATCGCTACCTCATATGAGTGACATTGAAAACGACAAAATATTGTGAATAACGGTGGTAATGAAACTGAAGCCCTTGACGGTGTTGCACTCAGCAGACTCAGAGAAACTGGCCCGGCTCCAGCAGGTCGTTATCCATCAAGGGGCCAGCACACACAGCGTAGATGGAACAAACAAGTCAATGCTGTGGTCATGGAGTGTTACTACCTGAGCAACAGTGTAGATGAAATAGGGGCTACAATAAGGGTGGAGTACTTGCAAAAAACAGCGCTGCTTGGAAGCGCTCAAATACTCCGGTTGGTGCTCGAAAAATAAGGGGTGTTATCTTAGTTAACTGGTAGCGAACAGCTGACACCGCAGTACATCGCCAGCGTTAGAAGCTGTGCAAAGACAATGAAGTATTAATAATAATAATAATAATAATAATAATAATAATAATAATAATAATAATAATAATAATAATAATAATAATAATAATGATAATAATAATAAAAATAATAATAATAATAATGATAATAATAATAGCAAATATGACGATGATGATTATAAGTAAATGCTTTAATGTCTTTTCGTATTTCTTCAACAGTATATACGCTTAGACATTCCGTACATAGCAGTTAGAATAGAATAGAATATAAAGATATTTGAAGAATTTACGTCATGTAGCTCATCGCTAATGAGATCTTCTACTGTAAGTTAGGTAGATTATTTCTTACATTTCACTTGGAAATGTATTATGAATTAGGAGAACTTCGAGACATTGTCAGTTTTTTTTTATTCTTTAAGAATCTAAGCTTGCCATTATCACTTCAACTATCGTGCCTAAGATTCTTCTTCAAATTTGTTGACAAATAACCACTAGAAATTATACGGCTTAATCTTTTTTCTTTTGTTTAACTACATCTATCTTCCATTCACTGAATAATTGTTAGTTTGTTGGTTTGGCTTAACAGTTTTTGCAAGTATTGACATCCCTAATCATAATTCGGTACATTGTCTACAGTTTTGTTAACTGTTTAACCACATTCTCCGTTAACACTAAACATTTTGAATAAAATAACAGATTATTTACCATTATCTATCCATTTTCAAGACGGTGGACTTGCAGAATCTTTGGCGCGCAGGGAAAAATGCTTAGCGACATTTCGTCCGTTTTTACGTTCAAATTCCACCAACATCGACTTCGCCTTTTACCGTTTCGGAGTCGATGAGATAAAACCAGTTGAACACTGTGTTTGGTGTAATCGAATTAACCCATCACCCACCCACAACGTGCTACATTTGTGTAGGAATTTGAAACTATTAGTTAAACAGGTAATTTAGCAACCCTTTTGTTTGATGTGTTCTACATTCTCATGCTTCATATTTCGCTGATGATAATTCGATGTGATGGCGTTGTTGTCATTTTTGTTGTTTAGGTGCTGAGGAAATGACAATCACTATAAATCTATTACACTGTGTAACAAGATTTTTATTATTTGCCTTTGGTCAGTGAGTGTTATTTCCTCTTTGCTTCTATCTAGAAATCAAATGAAATGACTACTATTCCCTTCAAACTTATCATTTGTGATCTGGACGTCAATGTTTTGAAACTGATCTATTTTCCCTTACATTTCAGAAAGATTTATAGCTGAGTAGCTGCAGTAAAAATATCGCAAATATTCGTCTTAGTACCACAGATTTGTTTGTCAGTTGCTTGACCTTCTAAACATGGCCCTCAGCGGCTGACAATATGTGCATTATTTCTCATCACATGCTTGAGCAATGGGGGAGCATCATAACCATGTGTCGGGAGGTTTTAATAAATATCATAGCAAAAACCGTGTTTGAAGGAAATATTAACCATTTTTCATACTTTCTAAAGATAAAAAAAATTGGAAAGAACAGTTGCTACCCAAAGACAAGAATCACGTTACACAGTGTTACCAAAGACATTTCAAGCGTGACAATCACATCTTCATGATATAGAGAACTATCTCATTTAGGGTTTAATTCAAGAAAGCTTTGCCTCTTATTTCTAGCAGATACAACTTCTACATATAGTTTACCTCGGAGTATCCTAGCACATTATGTCGAGGAAATTATTTGATACAAATTTGGGTCCATGTTGGATTATATAACTTTCCCTAATGAGATGTTATGTAACAGCATCTGCCTAGTAATTGCTATTTGAGGAACGTCTGCAATGTCAACGGTTCCGTTGCCGTAAAGTTCTGTATATAAAAGTAAGGTTTAACTTGGGTTGTAACAGATCTTTGGTGATTGAGCATCGCACATCGGAGCAGAGGATGTAAGTAATACTCATGGTGCCATTAATCATTCACAATATTTTGTGGATATAAATGATGTTTGTGTTCATATGCAAATTAGGAAAAAAGTTGGATGTTGGAGAAGGCAAAAACTAAACAAAACAAACGATATAATAATATGATTACAGAGGGAGCAAACATGCATTGTTCACATTCTCTTTGCACGAACACATGTGGAGAACAAAGTTCACTAATTCGTGAATACATATTCACGAATCTAATTTGTTCAGTAATTGAAAAAGTATATTTAATTTAGATACATGCATGTTTCATAAAAATGTTAAATAAATTTTATATTTTCGGTTTTGCGTCGTTTCTTGCACTCGAGAAATAAAATGGCGTTTGTTTCATTTCTTTCCTATCTAACTGACGTCACTTCCTGTCTATTCACTTTATCTTCTTTCGCATTTTCCTTTCTATCTTTTAGCATCCTAAAATAAGATTTAGCTCATTGCGGATAAATAACAGCTCTGATTTTATCACATTTTAAATCTTAGACGACCTGGACATATATTGTATATATTGATGATATTTAGCTCCAGTCAACCCTAATCAGGCAGTTTTATAAACAAAGGCGTTCCAGGCATGAACAGCACAATTTAAATGCACGTACGAATACATTACCTAATTTCTCCTTTCCTCTTTGAAAGGAATGATGATGGCGTATGCTTTGTGGTATATTTTAGCTGCTATATCTAGCAGGTCTGACTACAGAGTAGACCATCACTCGTTGGCCTCATATATCCTCCTATGTTTCTGTACGGAATGACCGATGAGCAGCACCCTACTTTTGAAATGATGAAGAATATGGCTAGGTGAGGAAATTCAATAGAAACAACAGCGATAACCACCACCACCACCACCACCAAAATCACTACCATCATCATCAACAGCATCATTATTATCACCGCCGCCGCTGCCACCTATAACAAACAACGTACCAATTCCATTATAGTCTCAGCGTTATAGATTTCTTATATATCTGCCATTTCTCATTACTTGGCCTCTTTCATCTTTCTTTTATACTGCCCCTCACACCGTCACCATGCAATGCTCCTGCCCTTATTATCTCCCCCTCTCTCTCTCTCTCCCTCGTTATCTCTGTTCTTTATTGCATTATTTCATTCGCCGTTTAATTAGGCTAATTCCTTGATTACCTTTCATACTACAGGCACAAACAAAAACAAAAGTAGTGATACAAACATTCAAACAAAACACATACATATACATAGATACATACACACATACGTACATACATACAGAGAGAGAGATAAACAGACACACACACCGGGAAACAAACGTATATAGACACAGCCACAAATTCACACACATACATATACACAAAAAAGTATGCAAACGATACATACATTCATAAGTACAAATATACATATATACCCACAATTTATTGAGACTATTGTACTTTCTTCAGGCTAGTTTGGCTGTTTCCATATCGTATTAAATGGCGGATACCTTAATCATATGATCATGCATGAAATATGTATCTATATATGTGTATGTACACGGGCGTGCAGACTCACATGCGTTTATGCGCACACACTTACGCTCAAACATGTATTCCTATGTATATGTATAATCATAGAAACCTAAAACTCTATATAACATGTATACTTCGGCTTTATAACACTCGAACGCACATGGATTGAAACATGTTTATCGATATTCTGCCACACAAGCGCTCGCGCTGACAATCACACATACATTTATGACCATTATATGTTGCACTCACACACACGCACACACACACACACACACACATACGCGCACACACACATACACATCTATTTATACACATTACGTTATACTTAAACACATGCTTATATTAATATACATGCACAAACATATTTATTGTTACTAGATTATACACACTCACATACACATACGGATATATATATATATACTTGTCATAATTAATAGACGTATACACACACACACACATGTATATTTATGTTTTTGAAAGTTGATTTCCGCTGCCATACCCCATCGCCTCTCATTCGTTCGGTTATCTCTTCACGTTTTGGGTGTTCCTTGCTAACACCGTTTTCTTCTGCTGCCGGCATTAACACTTATCTTCTTCTGATAACAACAACAACATCAAATATTTACTGGCGTCACCAACATCAACAACATCATCGTCGTCATCATCATCAGCAGCATCATCATCATCGTCATTGTCATCAACATCACGTCGTTGTCGTCGGCATCATCATCATCATCAGTGTCATTATCATCACCATCATCGTCATCATCATCTTCATCACTTCCACCGCCACCACCACCACCACCGCCACCACCACCACCACCATCGACCATCATAATCCTCATCGTTATCATCATCTCCATCCTCATCCTCTTCCTCCTCCTCATCACCCTCATTGTCGTCGGCATAGCTACCGTCATCATCATCATCATCGTCATCATCATCATCACCACCACCACCGGGGCCGTCATCATCATTTCCATCATCATTGTCATAACCATATCGTCGTCGTGTTCTCATCATTGGTGTCGTGGTCGATGTCGCCATCATTGCTTCATTCGTCGCTTTCACTGGCATCATGAAACATTTCAATTACAGTAATTAGTAAAGGAGATAGTTAGTGACATATTTAACTTGACTTATGCCAGGTTAATTACTTCCAGTTACCTACATCTCCAGAGTTAGGTGAATTGACTTGGAAAGTGTTAACAGGTTTGTGTGTGAGTCTGAGTGTGCGTGTGTGTGTGTGTGTTACAACACATTACAACACACAAAACAGACAACACATTTTTGTCCAACTGAAACAGTTGGTACCAAACACACACACACACACACCACTCACTTTACCCATTCACCACTCAACGCTACACACACAGCATTTATAAAACAATATGACACTACGAAGTACCGCAACTCACATTGCGTGCATCTGTGGCACAAAATAAAGGACACAGTTAAACGAAAACATAATAGAAACTAAAGCACAAACGTCATAAAGCTATGCAAGAATATATACAAAGGTTATTCGACGGTTTCAAAGGAGAATACCTCATGACACTTAAGAAATGCAGAGATGCATCTGGTGGTGTAGTAGAAACTGGAAGGAATTATAATTTGATGTCGATCATTTACATTATCATATATATA
>NC_068992.1:65480250-65482752 GCF_001194135.2 Octopus bimaculoides | reverse complement strand
ATATATATATACACATACGCAGGCATGCACCTCACACATTGCCGCAGACAAATTTTTTTTTTTTCAAATTTGTATTTACGTCTCGTTGGAAAAATTTATAACAAGATTCACAAAAAAGAACTGATTTACTAAAGTAATCTTAAAATCAGAAAGTTCTGCAAAAGTTGTTGAAACAACGGCTATAATTCTTAATAAACATCTTAAAATCTTTATTTATTTCACCTGGTGTCGTTACTTAGCATTTTATAGTTCTTTCAATCACTGAATTCAGTGTTAAATGGAAGCAACATACTGGTGGACTAATTTCTCGAGGGAACGGCGGAAGTCTGATGCTTATGGAAAATACAAAGAATTGCAAGATCTTAGATATATTTATATTCCTGTATAAGAATATAAACTTGGAAGAAATCTATAGTTCAAGGTAGGTCTGTAACACGACGGCGGCGGGAAACTACTGGTGTAGAAGATTACATATACATACATACATACATACGCACATACATACATACACACACACACACACCGACACACACATTTGAGTGTACGTGCGTGTGTTTATATACACATGTCTAGTTGTGCATGTGTGCGTATGTATGTATGTGTGTATTTTTGTGTATAAAATATACATGTACATATTTGTAATACACTGTATGTGTTTTTGAGACAATGTGTGTATGTATATATATATGCATATGTATGTATTAATATATATGACTATATATATATGTGTGTGTGTGTATATGAGTATACATACATATACGTACAAATGCACAGACATATATATGGATTATATATATGTATGTAGATATGTACAAATGTAAACGAATGTGAGTATATACGTAAAACCGCACAGGTACAGCTTTTGTTATCTTTGCAAGGTTTTTAATCACAGAATGTCTCAATAGATCTGTTAATCAGTGCTATGAGAACATGTTTCAGTAAATTAAAGTATCGTAGAGACTGGACCACAAATATTCCACATAAAAAAATATACAGAATGTTTACAATAATTTACCTCGTGGGACATTTATATACCTTGTAGATTATTCAACTCACCAGCTATACAAAATATCAGTTCTTTCTAACATGACCAATATTTGTTATATAAATTACCCATAAACGACAAAGGTAGGTAGCATCGCTTTATACGTCACCGAGAAAATACTTGCATATATACACACATGTATATATACACATCTGCATGCATACATACATACATACATACATACATACATACATACATACATACATATATACATACATACATAAATCCGTATTCATGAATATACACATACATATTTAAGTCACCAAGAGGGAGAGGCCCCGCCCCACTTCGGTCATGACTGACCATGGAATTGCACCTAGAAAGTTACCCACCAAGGCCCAAGTCCAGGCGAGGTTGTTTATGGAAGACCAGCAGTCGCCCATGCATGCCAGCCTCCTCTCTCTATGCCACCAATGTTATCCAAGGGAAAGGCAAAGGGGCCGATACAGCTTCGTATGACGGGTGAGATTTGTCAGCGTAGCAAGACATAAACAAACAAGCCAACGATTAAACCTCTTAAATCGCATCGTACCTTCAAAACCTGAATGATGCGTTTGAGGAAGATCGGGAAAAATTTGCTGCATTTTAGTAATGTTGCGGTTTTGATTCTATTACATATTTTCAAGGCAGTACTACCGTTGCTTCTTGAAAGATAGAAAACCTTTTAATATAACTTAGCACCATCGAGCTTTAGCTAGAGTTATGTATCAACAACAATAATAATTACAACAACAATAACAACGTCATATGCGATATCTACTGAAACGACTGAAAATATCAATTTATATTAAAATTCTTTTTGACCGAACGAAGTACATATTTCTATACAGAAAAAAACCATTTTTTTTTTTCTCATTCTGTGTCATTTTCCTTCCTCCAAAATCTTTTCGCTAAATATTTTCTGGAAACAGAAAATTAGTTTTAAAAGTAATTTCTTACAAGAAAAAAAAGCAAGAAAAATAATAATGATATAAAATAAAAATGACATTAAAAATAAACTCATTGCAAATAGGAAATTTTATATAATTATGAATTTCACGTAATAACCGAAGTGAAGAGAAGGGTTCGGTTTTAATGCATTTCGATCGATGTAAAATATGTTCGATGCACCTAAACACCCAGATGCACTTAAATGGTCTTCTACCTGATGCAGTTATTACGTATTTCCTTATAAAAATCCATACATTGTTTCCAGGTGTTTATTATTTCCTTTCGATCTCTCATTTATTCCATGTCGTAAAACCGGTCATTATCTCTTTCCATCTACCTCTATATACGTATAAAACACGACGGTAAATGTTAATACAACTTTACCACGATGGAATATACACACCTACCTACCTACCTACCTACCTACCTACCTACCTACCTACCTACCTACCTACTTACACACACACACACACAAATATAAACACACACAAGCATACATTCATACATACATACATACATATATATAT
>NC_068992.1:65475555-65480180 GCF_001194135.2 Octopus bimaculoides | reverse complement strand
ATATATATGTATATATATACTATGTATATTATATACGTATGTATATTCATATACATACACAAATGAATGCAAAGTAGTTGCATTATTATTATTATTATCATTATTATTATTATTATTATTATTATTATTATCATCATCAGTAGTAGTAGTAGTAGTAGTAGTAGTAGTAGTAGTAGTAGTAGTAGTAGTAGTAGTAGTAGTAATACTTGTTGTTGCTGTTCCATACGAATTAAATTCGAATCCTCGATATTCTTTAAAACGAAATATTGATCTATTATCCATCGATCAGTCTATATCTACCAAAGAGTAAAGGGATATAAAAATGAGAAGGAAGAATAAGCTATCTATCCACTGATGTATATCCATCTACTGATAGATCTCGCTCCCACTCCCCCTCTCTCTCTCTCTCTGTATGTACACACATATACACACACATACACAAACACACATATATGTTGAGAGATATGTATGTATATACATATATTTATAGATATGTATAGATATGTACGTATGTACATATATATAGATATATAGATATACATGTATATATATACGAATGTATGTATACATATCTATATATCTATACACATGTATGTATATATATATATATATATATATATATATATATATATATATATATATATATATATGTGTGTGTGTGTGTGTGTGTGTGTGTGTATATAAAGATTCAATAAATAAAAGAGAGCTTACATGAAGCTCTCCGTCAATGCATGACTAACAAGATGTACCGTAGTTAAGTCTGTAGCAGTCCACCGTGTCGCAATCCAGGACTTACAATGGTGGAGAATATTTAAGCTAAACAGATGAGCGATGCGAAGTGAGAGACTAGGAGTGGTGTACTCCATTAGTATGCAGCTGTTTCATAATCATTTTATTTATATAATAGATATTACATCACCATTCTTCTGTATATAAAACATACGTTTGAATTGTGATGTTTTCAACTGCCACATTATTTGTAACTATTAACTTATTTCGATAGTTGAGACTTAAATGCCAATTAAAATCCTATCCTTTCAGTTTTCCTTTGATCCCAGTCTGCATCGTTTACATCCGGCTGAGGATGCCATTACAGTTTTATTCTTCTACAGTTGACACTTTGAATCTCAAAGTCGTATTCGAAGGCGAATATATTAATATATGCATAAAGTCTAGACAGTGTGTATTTCCGAGCGACTTTTCATGTTAACCATTTTTATACTTCAATATGTTACAACTGTTAACATAAATTCATTTTTGTAATTATTCCGCGCTCTATAAAATCACTTTATGCAGAGAAAGAGCTTTCGTTCAGCTTGCAAATTGTATTTATTCATCATTAATATATGTACATATATTCACACACAAACGTACGCACAGAAACACGCACGCAAACACACACATGCACCACACACACACGTACGCACACAAACACGTACGCAAACACACACATGAAAGACAGACTCACGTACGCACGCACAAACGTATACACGCATACACACACTATCCAAGTAAACCTCAGACGGGCGATTCGAATTCGTCTCGAGGGTAACTCGATTATACAGTGCGGATGAGCTGAAATAATGACGGAATATCAGCATCCACTGTTTTCGTTCTTCTGCGAATTAATTCGTTTCGCTTAGACTTGAGATATTGTTATGGGAGTATCCTGTACACTCGTACGTGAGTGAACAAGAGCCTTTTGTTTAAAAGAGAGATGACTTCAAGCACAAATTATCACAATATGTTTAATAAAGGGGAAATCTATGTACTTCTAACGTCTTTTTTTAGTTTTTATCCTACCTACCAACGGGTACAAGTTTGACTTTTCTGATTTTCTATTTTGAATATGTGTGACTCTTTGTATGAAACAAATTGTATAGCAATCCATTTTAACATGTAATCTTCTGCATTGCATAAATATGAACGAATTTGTTGAACGGTATTGTATAAGTTAAATCATATACTGATTTCTTCTCTCTCTCTCAATGTACATATATATATATATATATAGTGATCTCCTCCTTGCAAGCGTGTACGACCAAGTAGCTTGTATCGTGTTAATTATCTTCGGCGCCTATATTGCCGCAGGTAGAGGTAAGACCTCTCAGTCAGTTCTTCCAAAGTTTTGTACTAGTGTAACATCCTGTGTGTGAAATTTAGAACCGGAGAGGATTTAACCTGTACAGGCTTGTACCGATCATCAACTGAGAAGAATGAAGATCAATGAAATGGAGTCACGACGCAAATTAGGGTCCAGACGTAGAACTGAAAGATAAATGACCTTGAACTGAACAGTCTAACCACTAAATTATTATGTCACGATATATATTGGCGCGGACGTGGGTATATGGTAAGAAGTCGGCTTCATAACCACATGCTACCGGGTTCGGTGCCACAGCGAGGTACCTACGGCGAGCGTCTTCTACTATGGCTTCAGGGCAATCAATATCTTGTGCTATATATGTGTGTGTGTGTGTTTGTCTATATTTGCCCCTCCCACACCTTACCGCTTGACAGACACTGTCGGTGTATATACGCCCCCATAACTTAGCGGATCCTCAAAAGGAACGACAGAATATGCACGCGGCTTAAAAAAACTTAAAGGGGGTGATTCATTCTTTTAGAATATCTTCAGAGCGATGCTCCAGCATGGCCAGCCTCTAATGATTGAAATAAGGAAAAGAGAAAAGATAAAAATCTAAATAGACAGATAGATAGATAGACTAAGAGAGAGAGAGAGAGAGAGAGAGATACAGACAGATGAACTGATAAGCACAAACACACACACACCTGATTATGTATACCTGCAACGTGGTAATTTCTGTCCCCTCCGACACTGAAACATGCACAGAATCACATCAGAATGTGTTCACCTCATTCTACAAAAGCTCAACCAAGAGCAACCAAAATATCAAGCTGAGCAGTAGAGTTAATTGCAGAAATCTTAGGAATATGATTATGGAATCGTCTACCTCTAAAGGTTACAGCAATTGCCATTAATTATTCATAGCAACTGGCCGTAAAATGCGGCATGTATATATATATATATATATATATATATATATATATATATATATATATATATATATATATATATATATATATATATATATGTATATATATATGCACGCATATATATATATATATATAATGTATATGTATATATATATATATACGCATATATATATGCACATATATATGTATATATGTATATATATATATACATATATATATATATGTATACGTATATTCACTCACACACACACACATATATACGTATCTGTATACATATGTATGTTTATATATACGTGCATATATGCATCTATACATGTGTTTGTGTCTATATATGTGCTTGTATATGTGTATATATGTATAGATGTGTGTATCGCCATACATTTTTGTTTTTTCTCATAATATATTCACTTGTTCGACTGCTGCTGAATGCAGAGTTGACGGTGCCTCTGCGCTGTATCCAATCAACGACTGCCTACTTGCATTGTAAAGCGTGATAATTATATGCCTATATCTCTGCAATATGTTATTACAGAGTGCTATACATCGATTGAACAATTAACCTCGTCTTATGATTCAACTAGACAAATTTCCATCAGCATTTTTTGAAATTCTATTCAGGAACGATTCTCACGTATACACATATATGTACGCGTATATATATATATATATATATTGGAAGGTTTTATTTGTGTGCGGGTGGGGGCAGTCATAAATCTGTTTGATTGAATCGGTTGCTAAACACCGGCAGACGTTTAGAGATGTATTGAATAATACATGACCTAGTCCGGTATAAATGCTGACAAAAATATGTAAAAATAATTACAACAATAATTACAAACCTGAGGAAAAGAAATTTCCCCGAATTCTTCGATAAATTTAGTTACCCAATACATAAACATCGCAGAAGCTTTATTGATTAAATATATACATTGAGTCTTTAATATTCAAAGGTAAAAAAAAAAAGTGTGATAGCTTAAACTTTTAAAATATCGTCGTGAAAATATGACGTGAAGTTATACTTGACGAGACCGACTTGAAATATTAAGTGAAATTTAAAATTAAAGTACACTGTGGGATATATAGGTGGAATTTAAGTTTCAGTATTGATATTGTGTGTATATTGACAGTGAATGTGAGTAGAGATATGCAGTGTGTTTTTTTTGTGTGTATTTTTTTTAAAAATGGAATTGAAGTGTTCGGTACGATAATTTGCATGCGTTTATAATCGCAGTTGTTCTTGCCGATAGACATAGGTATTCTCTCAATCCTCCTAAACTGGGGGAGCTTGGAGCATGTGAAAATTAGAATGAGAGTGTTCTGTATAATCAGTAGGTCGAGTTTGTGTATGTGTGAGTTTGTGGGTGTATTTTCTCTCAGTACATTTCAAATGTTCAATACCATATGCTTCATGCAATTGTATGCACAGTTATTTAATCAGTGTTTTTCTTAATGTACGCAACTTCGTGACAACAATTCTTTTACTATTTGTGTAAGTATACGGAGAGTTGAGAGTAAAATTTAATACGCACATAAAGTGTACTGCAAAAAATTTTCAAATTCCTCCTCACTATATATGTATATATATATATCTATATATATATATATAT
>NC_068992.1:65474182-65475545 GCF_001194135.2 Octopus bimaculoides | reverse complement strand
GTGTGTACAAATTTATTTGTGCGTCAGAAAAGCAACTACTGGTTTCGTGTGAATAGGTCTTCCCATAAAAATATTGTTTATTCGAGCCCCATATATAAAACGATAAAAGATTTTTTTTTTATGTAAATGTTATCTCGTGACCATTTGTAAATTTTTGGTCCAATTTAATTTCAACATCTTTATATTTTACGGAGTATTTAGGCATGAAATTAATAGCTTTTGGCAAAATTTATGCCGTGTAAAATGTTATGTTTATTGATAACGACAAAATTGATGGAATATATAATTTCATTTTCTACTGTCGGCCTTTGTGACTGCACGCACACATGCACGCACACATGCACGCACACATGCACGCACACATGCACGCACACATGCACGCATACATAGGTCCCTCCATACATACACAAATACATATACACACCCACGCATTAATGTTTATATATATTTATACACACACACACGCACACACGCACACATTTATGAAAACTTATGGCTCAGTGATAAGAGGGCAGGGTTTAGAAACGGGAGGTTGTGCATTCGATTCCAGGATCGGGATGGGTGTTGTCTTGAGCAAGTGACTTTATTTGACGTTGCTCCATTAAACTCAGCTCTAGAAATGAGTTCCAATGTCACTGGTTCGAAACTGTTTCAGCCTTTGCAGTGTGGATGATAATATTTAAAAAGATTCCTGAGATATTAAAACCAACCAAAGCAAAAATAATTGAGCAGCAGAATGGTTTTCACGGTCTAAGGACGTAAGGAAGCAAATTTGAAAACTTCGCTCTGCAGTCCATCGACAAATAACTAAAGGCAAAAGGGAAAGAAAATCAGGTAAGACAGAGGGAAGAAGAGGGGAAGAAATTAAAAATCTTTGATTTCGTTTTATTCTTTGGTTATGAGATCCTTAATTCGTTTAGAATAAATCTATTATTTGACTTATTTTTATCTCTCTCTTTATTGCCCACAGTGGGGGCTAAACATAGAGGGGAGAAACGAGGATAGACAAAGGGATTACGTCGATTACATCGACCCCGCTTCGTAACTGGTACTTATTTAATCGACCCCGAAATGATGAAAGGCAAATTCAACATCAGCGGAATTTCGAAGTCACCCACAATAATATTCTTGCTTAAAACTAATAAATTTGTATTATACAAAAGTATATAGTAACCCTTTAAAGTAGATTCAGATTGTTTTTATTATAAGTGAACATAAAAACAACCGTTATATATACACATATACATAAATACATACATACATACACATACACACTCACACACACACACTCACACACACACACACACACACACACACACACACACACACACACACACACACACACACACACACACACACACAC
>NC_068992.1:65463711-65473995 GCF_001194135.2 Octopus bimaculoides | reverse complement strand
TATATATATATATATATATATATATATATGCAGGCGTGGTAATCTTCGACAATACTTGCGTCTCATCGTCTGCATAGACAGACACAGGTAAACTAAGAGTAACACACTTGTACAAATTGTAAAAGAAAATTATTCAACTGTTGTAAGCATAGCGAGTGTATGTACGTGTTTCTAGGTGTGTGTGTGCGTCTATGTGTTTGCTATGTATGTGTATTCGATACACTATTGATTTTAACGTTCTCATGTAAGCATTATGTAAGAAAGGTTTCCTATTTCAGCTACACACACCACTAATACTTTTCCAACTTCCGTAACACATGCAACACGCAACTCTTCATTTTTTTCTTGATTATTCACAAAGAATTTCTTTTCTTAATTCCTCTAATTGTACACAAGTTGAAGCACTAAAGTTAGATCCGTTTCCAAAAGATAAAAATACATCTGTGACGTCACTCTTTTATTGATTTCCTCTTGCATTCATTATTGTAGGATTTGTTGTTTTACCTCTTGTGATATTCTTGGAAATTACCCACATACGAATAGTAAACTTCAAAGAAAATCTTCAAATGCGTAAATTATGTACATACATACGCACACTTATATATACACACACACATATGCGCACACACATACACACACAGACACACGTATATACATATATATGTATATATATATATATATATATATATATATACATACATATATTTACATATATACATATATACATGCATGTATGTATGTGTATATGTCATTAACCGATTCTTTCAAGAATCACGAAATGACGAAAGGTAGTTTTTGAATAATAGGTTAAACTGAAGACAATGAACTCTTCATTTGTACGTTTTAAGTGTGCCTATCTGGGGTAATCATTTCAAATACAAAAACCGATATTGGAAAACCTTCATGAATTTAATTTCAATGGTGTTGAGGTTACTGTTAACTAGTTTGACACCGCAAAAGTCCCTGTAAGAACTCGTAACGAACTCTTCAAATCATTCGAAACTTTTTAGAGGAAGGCGAGATTTCTAATGAACCCTTTGATTCCTATTTTAATCGAATGGTGCCTCATAGTCAGTCAAAGTTTATAAAGAAATCCTATTATATTTTGATAATTAAATATTATAAAGAATTGTATAAAGAATTGTGAAAATATTTTGAGGACTGTAGAAATGGAAGCAATTTCTTGCAGATACAGTTTGAATAATGAAATCTTATAGGGATTCCCAAGGGTCATATGAACCCCATTTGAGACCTATTGCCTGAATCAAAGACTGGATGATAATGTTTTGACAGGAATTGATCGTAGGTCTGTATGTTCCATCCAGACTGACCCAGGGTTAAACAATATCGACGCTAACGCCGACACTCTGCACAGCTGAAGATAATACAAACAAAGGATATTCTAGAATAGATATTTGAACATTATTTGGAAGGTAAAATGTACTTTCAATTCTCATTGCAACGATGGTGAGATTACATTCAATATGATAAAACCCACTTGGTTAAGAATATTTCATCAATGGTCAGATCCTTGTAAGGGATCGATAGACAATTCTATAGATCTATCATATAAAGCAACACTTAAGGCGATTGATTCAGGCTAAGGAAGGAAGTTGTATAACAGAATAAATAAGAATATGAAGCCTCAGCTTAAAAGAAACCATTCTTTGGATTCTGTCAGTGATGAAATGTAATCCAAACGAATTAAATATGAAACGTTGAGAGGGGCGATGACGAGAAATATGTCTTAAACTAGCGTCCATACAAATGAAGATCGATGATCACTGGAGACTAATGAATATTGGAACAGGATTTTGAATATACAGGAGAAAAAAATCTTGCATTAAAAGTAAACGTTTGCGCTGACTGTGTTTGTTGACCACACATGAAACCTTCAGAGTAATGAGACTCGGTAAAGTACACATATAGTTCTCTCAAAGCACTTCCATAGTCTCAGGTAACGAAGGATGAATTTACAGGTGTACACAATCTTACATGTCTATTCAGCTGAAATATCGTTTAATCTTATAGTTACACAGAGGGTAGCTTCGTCGATTTAACAGAAAGTGATACCAGGGAGGGAGAGGAAGACAAGGAAAACAGCAATGGAGGTGCACACATAGAGATGTGTGTAACCACGTACACTACATATGTACATATGTATATACAAATATATATATATATATATATATATATATGTATATATTTGTACATATCGAAAGTGAGAGAGAGAGAAACAGAGAGACACTGAGAAGTGGATATAAAGAATAAGATACAGGAATGAAAGAAGACTTGGAGAGAAGGAGAAGAAAACGAGATACGATTAATGAATTGTAGAGACAGAGAGCGGCATTTAATTACAAAAATATCTCGAAATATGAAGGAGGGAAATGATGGAATGAAAATGCTATACACATGTATACATACATATATATATAATAAATATATATTATATATATGTACATATGTATGTATATATATATATATATATATTTATGTATTATACATGTGTATCTGTTTTTAAGACAAAGAGTTAATAGAATTGAAAAATATGTTTAGAGGATTGGCAGTGTGTAGATAGGAAATAATTGAGATATTTTGTCAGAATAGTTATTGATTTCTGGATTCTGTAGATACAAATATTTAGGCATATATAGATATACATACACACGCAGGAATAAATATGTAGACATACACGTACACACACACACACACACACACACAAGAGCGCACGCACACATACACACAGATATATATATATATATATATATATATATATATATATATATATATATATATATATATATATATATATATATATGGGTATACGTGTATGTATATATGTGTGTATGTATATATATATGTATATATATACATATATATATGTGTGTTTGTGTGTGTGTGCATAAGTATATATATATATATATATATATATATAAAGCCGTCGCTTTAACAAAAAAAAAAGAGTCAAAATCGGTGACCGACTCGCGCTACAAGACCGCCTGATCCTAATAAACATAGCAGCATCAGCGCTAAACAGCATTGACGTGTGAAGGAACTTTAGGTTGTTTAAAATATGTTTTTGACATATTCTAACCTCTAGAGGCCGCGGTAACTGCAGTGAATTTGTCTTATTATTAAGGGTCTCAAAATTTTCGATACTGCTTCTCTCTTTTTTTTTTTCCTTTCTTAAATTGTCTACTGGACCAACAGGCTTAAAGAGATTCTGACCTGCTGATGAAGTTTAATAATCCGGGAATGGGTCCACACTTGTCATTTTGTTTAAGCCTGAAAATTAATTAACTGAAATCTTTTCTCAACCCCATGGAATTGATTACCTCGCGGGTTTACTGTAGCTAAAAAAAAGTTTATCGTAAATTTTTCATGTATGTTATTCAGTGTACCATTCCTTATCATGGATCTCTCGATATATTTATATTTGCAAATGAAGTTCTTTTACAAACGCAAATATCTCTTTGTAATTACATTTGAAATGATGGTCTTTGATAACCTTTGATAATTTCTTTAGATAAAGCTATTTTTATTTTAAGAAACATAACACTGAGTCCGATAAAGTAGAGGCGGCATTAACAGCTGAGTGTTTGGTAGAATTTCTGTCTGGTGATTCAGTGGAGTGCTAGCTGTTGAAATAAGGAATATAAAGTGACTGCGCATTTTTTTGTGGTCGTCTGAAAGGAACCGTCTCTATGTGATCCATTGTAATCTGCAACAGGAATCAAGCTCAAGTTGTTGATGTAAAAGCAATAAATATATTGCGCACAAATATAGAGTTTCATTAAACCCTCCATCCTGCAAACGTATATTGAAATAGTTTTGTGTACACACACATACACACACACACACACACACACACACACACACACACATACACACACACATGTCAAAGGCCCACAGCTCTTCAATGCCTTGCCACAAAGATTAAGAAATCTACATAAGGTGAAAGTAGATGTCTTCAGAAAGGAACTAGACATCCTCCTCTGCACAATACTGGAGGAACCAACGGCCTGACATGAGGTGCAGACGAGGGCAACGGAGTCAAACTCCCTTATATACCAAATGGGCCATGGTGATGTGAAACACCCCAGACTGAGGAAATCAGAAAAACCACGGTGGTGCTCCAGCATGATCGCAACCGCATGGCTGAAACGAGTAAAAGAATATAATTATATAACACATGCATCTCTGTACGTATCTATTTATCTAACTCACTCCCCATCTCTCTCTCTCTCTCTCTCTCTGTCTCTCTCTCTCTCTGTCTCTCTCTCTCTCTGTCTCTCTCTCTCTCTGTCTCTCTCTCTCTCTGTCTCTCTCTCTGTCTATCTATCTATCTATCTATCTATCTATCTATCTATCTATCTATCTATCTATCTATCTATCTAGATATATATGTGTGTATGTATATTCCTTGTCAATAACGGTTATTTGACGATAATATTGATCCAACATTGATGTTATATCAAAGAGTAAAAGGAAAATCAATATGGGAATTTCAAAGATGCCAAAAAAACAGGATCAAAATCGAATCTGATTAATAATAATAATGTAAGTAACAAAAAAAGACGATCGTTATTTGTTATTCTATTAATATTAATATTATTATTTCTAATAATATTCTTGGTTGTTCAAATGGTCAATATTGTTCTACGCTGAAATGTCAGAAGGTCAAATTCATACTGGCTCGATGTAGAAGGGATATTGGGACAATATAATTATAGATATATAATAGAATATCCGATGGGACAGTTTCTGTGTGTTTACTATGAAGCTTTGGTCAGTATATATTAACTTTATTTCTTTTATATTTGAGGTTTTATCCAAGAACACAAGACATAAGGCATTGTTCGATAATATATTTCTGGACATTCTTTATTAGAAATATATTCATGTTTGCCAAAATATAATTTCCAAAAGTAGAGAGCCTGTCTTACAATAAAAGAGTAACTGTTGTATGCTTTTGAAAGATTTTTTTTTTAAAGTTCTCATCTATATGCTTATTGTTTGAGATGCGTCTTTCGACTACGAGATATAAGACCTGGGAAGTGTTTGAAGTGGAAATCACTTTCGAAATCACAAAAGAATTATACTCTAATGTACACATACACACACACGCACACAGATCTATCTATGTGAGTGGGTGCGGGTACTTCTTGATACTGAGAACGGATGACCTAGTGGTTAGGGTGTTCCGCTCAGGACCACGATATCGTGGTTTCAAGGCCAGGTGATGCGTTGTGTTCTTGAGCAAACCACTTCTTCTCACGTTGCTCTGCGATCACTTCAACACCTGACACGTGACACACCTGTTCAGACAACATCGATTTCATGAAGAGAGTGAGCTAATGCGCGACACGAAGAACATTTGATCACTATAGACAAATCATTTATGCAAGTCGTTCGGCAACAACTGAACGCTAATGTGTTGTCTTCGACGGAAGAGCCCATCGTTGGTCTATTGGGGTCATGCTTTAATGTCTGGCAATAGCAGAGGCGGAGCACACCTGTTTCACTTCATTAATTATTATAAATGTTGTAATGTGAATCTTAAACAACTCGACTCTGCTACATTCTGTCGGTTTAATTCAGTTAATTCAGTACCAGTCATATACACTGTATCAATTTAAAAAGTTTAGACCCTGCCTTAAAAATGAAGATATTGTGTTGTCAATGTAACAAAACGAAATGTTCGTTATCTGAATTGTCTGTTAATGGAGAAATCGCTATAGCATCTTCATTGTGTGCAGATAGGAAAGTCAAGTTAAATGTGTATTCGCTGGCGGCATTTGACAAATAAGTAAATTAAAACAGTGATAACCCTCCATCAAAACAAAGTCACATATTTGAGTTGAAGGAAGTATTTATATCCTGTGGACAAGACTTTTCATCCCACCTGCCAACATAATCGAAAGCGTAGTCTGTGTGAATCCGCCAAATAATTTATCTCTAATCACAGCATCACAGGTGTTAACAAAGATGTCCTTCAGAATCAACTACTTTCGATCATTTTCTCCCGTTGGGGCTGGAATTTGCTTTCTTTGAATTTTATTTTTTGCGTTTCGCTTCTGTAATTTTTTAAATTCTAAATAAAATGCTGAAGAATTTTCAACATCAACAATTCACAGTAGTAACGCGGCTCTTTACGTGTTATTTCCTTCTCTCTGCTGCTTTTTACAACGCCATCTTTATATTGCATTATTTTCAATTTAACATTCTCAGCTGAAACGAGCTTCTATCTTGTCTTTGAAACATCATTTTCGGTAGCTAGATTAGAGAATTTCATAGTCTTCATACTCACACAATCACTAATTATCTCCACATTGAACAGATATTTTAGATCTTCATTTTTGCTTTCCTTCTTTGCGTTGTGTTTTTGGGGGATGAATTTAAATTTGTAGGTATTAGTAACATAATCCACGCACAGTCTTATACAAACGCGCGCGCACGCACAAACACACACACACACGTACGTACGCACACACGCACACACAAACACATACCACACGCACGCACGCAGATGTGTAGAACATTTTATCTATGTATTCATATACGCTAACACTGCTCGCGCTATGATTATACATTTGCATATGTGTACGTACGTATATAATATATAAATATACATATATATACATATATATACACATATGCATACATATACATATATACATATATATTCATGTATATATATATATATATATATATATATATATATATCCATACATATATATTTGATACAGATATACTTTGCATGTATATATACATCTATCCTCATGTATATATATATGTGTGTGTGTGTGTGTGTGTGAGCAAATATAGGTATATATCTGTATACGTATGTATATATAGGGAGAGTGCGCACGCGCAAGAGAGGAAGGAAAAGGGGTTGGGAGGTTGTGGAGGAAGGAATAGAGAGATTTATTAGTAGGAAGACAATACACAGCTATACAAAACTGCATTGGCATAAACAAAGAACGCAACACAATACAGCAGAGCAGTATATACATATCTGTTTTCAAGTTGAAACAATCACAAATTACGACTTTGTGTTTCACGTTTTGCCCATTCTCAAAGGTAAAACAATTTGCTATTCCAATACGAAATAAACTTCAGTGATTTTGCAACATAACAACGCAAAGCCTTTTGAATTTCACGGAGTGGTGAATCTATTTTTCTTTGGTTAATACGCACAAAACATTCCGTTTCTTACTCATTTGCAAACAGTAGAATTCTTTGGCTTCTTTCGAAATGCCTGGAACTTGAACGTCGGAGAACATTACATAACAGTGTCACCAGTTCCAATCCTAAGAAAACGTTATCAATCAAACAATTGATTTCATTTATAGACAGGAAATCGATTGATTTATTTGTTTCATTGCAGGAGATTCGATAAAAATGTGCTTTAAAGATGCAGAATGAAATTCCAACTGAAAATTTATTTTACGGTTATGTGAATACTGAGATGTATGTACGCATGTGTGAATGTACGAATGCGCGCGCACGCAAACTCACACGCAGATGTGGATATAAATAAATTCATAAATATATATGTTCATATATCTGTACACAGAGAGAAGCGCACACATATAACATATACATATATATATATATATATATATGGATATATATGGATATCTATCTATCTATCTATATATATATATATATATATATATATATATACATACATACATACATATATATATATATATATATATACATATATATATATATACATGTATGTATGTATGTATATATATGAAGCCATCAGTTTCTTATTCGTAAATACTTAATTGTCTCGATCTATATGTGTGAGTGTGTGTATATATATACATAGAGGGAGAGAGAGAGAGAGATTAATAGATAGACAGACTGATAGATAGATGGATAGATATATAGATATATATATATATATATAGATAGATAGATAGATAGATAGATAGATGGTTTTGTATGTATATCTGTGTGTTTGAGTTTGTTCGCGCGTGTGTGTAAATACATATAACTGCATTTATAGATAACCATATTATGTGTACATACACATATATATCTACATATGTGTGTCTGTGTTTGTCTGTGTATGTGTGAGTTTGTGTGTGTACGTGTGTGTGTTTTAGTGTGTTTGTGTGTGCATGTGTATTATGCATTGATAATTCACACGATCACATCCGCATATTTACATAGATAAATTAAAGATAATTCGGGTGTGAAATGTAAGTGATAATCACGTTATTTGCAAAATCGTTCGTTTTATTTTCATGAGAGAAATTGTATCTTGGAAGGGAAGCGAATAATTTAGGATTGGGGATGTTAAGGGGAGGATGTTCTTGAATAGATTGTCTTCAGAATAAATATGGTTGTAGAGAACACAAAGAATAATACTGCGTGTTCAAAAAGTCTCTCCGCAGTGACGTTTTCGGTGAACGGATTATTTCAAAGGGATTTTGGGCACAAAGATTACCTGATTTAACAACGCCAGACTTGTTTTTCTGGGGATCACTGTACAAGAATCGCTCGAAAAACCATTAATGAGCAAAAAACGCACTCACACTGTCGATAACGCGTGAGACTCTCCAAGATGTATTTCAAAACATGTGTAGAAGAGTCAACTTATTGAAAATGAAGGATGACACTTTCAACACCTCTTATAACGTTCTTCAAAGTCTTGTAAAGTCTAATATATTAATTTGTATAATTATACCATCTTATAAATATTTATTTTGAAATAAATACAATAAATATAATCTCTGTAGAGATAAAATGACGTTAACATTTCATTTATTTTTTCTACTCTAGGCTCAAGGCCCGAAATTTTTTGGGAGGGATCAGTCGAGAAGATCCACCCCAGTACGAAAGTGGTACTTAATTTATTGACCTTGAAAGGATGTAAGGCAAAGTGAACCTCGGTGGAATTTGAACCCAGAACGTAAAGACAGACAAAATGCCGCTTAAGCATTTCGCCTGTTAATATTCTATTTATTACTGGTTCCAGCAATTACGAGATTGTAGAAAATCCTATTCCGACATCTCATCGTCACCAACTGGAGAAAAATACTTGTATATATCATCATGCGTTCATCTGCTGATATATACTGAGTATACCTGGATACATTTTGGGTGTATATGAAGACACATGTGAAGGAGCGTGGCTGAGTGGTTAGGCCATTCGGCTCACGATCGTAAGGTCGTGAGTTCAATTCCCGGCGACGCGTTGTGTCCTTGAGCAAGACACTTTATTTCTGGCTCCTCCAGACCACTCAGCTTGCAAAAATGATTTATACCTGTAATTCACAAGCGTCAGCCTTGTCACACTCTGTGTCACGCTGAATCTCCCTGAGAACTACGTTCAGGATACACGTGTCTGTGGAGTGCTCAGCCACTTGCACATCTGTCTGGCTGCCTGTTGTCAGTCAGTCTGTCTGCTGTCTGTCTGTTCGTGGTTCTTCTTCTGTGCCTTTCGGTCGCTCTTTCTCTCTCTTTCTGGCTCTGTTTATCTATCTATCTATCTATCTATCTATCTATCTATCTGTCTGTTGTCTGTCTATCTAGTCTATCTACTTACCTATCCGTATATCTATCTATCTATCTCCGTTTGTCTGTCTGTCTGTTTTTCTCTCTGTCCGTCTATCTGTCAGTCAGTCTGTCTGTCACTCACTCTCTCTCTCTCTCTTTCTCTATCTATCTATCTGTCTGTCTGTCTATCTACCTGTCTGTCTGTCTGACTGTCTGTCTACTTACCTACCTTCCTACCTACTACAAACCTTTCCAACGACTTAAGTAGATACACACAGAGATGTGTTTACTGTGCGTGGAAAAAGATTTAATAGATCTCCTCAGAGAAACCACCCACATATGAATGCAACTTCATTGAAGCCCCGCATAATTTGGAAAGAGAGATGTATTCCACGTAGATTAGGAAGCTTTACATTGCATATTTACAAATCCTAAACTCGTTAGAATTTCCCATCACGTTTTATTAAAAGAGGCAAAATTGGAATTGCAGTTGAGATGATTGAATTCTTCAATAACAGAAAGTAGTTATCTATGTTTACAAGTAAATGTAACGCATTTTCACTCAATAACAATGCAGTGTATTCATTTCTGGTACGTAGAATGACTGAAGAAAAAACCACTCATGTGCATGTATACGTGTATGTATATATATGTATGTATGCATGTGTGTGTGTGTCCGTGTATGCGTGTATGTATGTATGTATGTATGTATGTATGTATATATATATATATATATATATATATATATATATATATATATAT
>NC_068992.1:65459100-65460087 GCF_001194135.2 Octopus bimaculoides | reverse complement strand
GTGAGAGGGGAGTAGAGGAAGTGAAAACGTGAGAGTTACTATGTCAACAATACGATTATGAAAAATTTTATGAGAATAATAATAATGATAATAATAATAATAATAATAATAATAATAATAATAATAATAATAATAATAATAATAATAATAATAATAAGTGTTAATAATAATCTCTTTCTCTAACTGCTTCTCTCTCTCACTCTCTCTTCCACGTTGCGTTAATACCTCTGACGCATGTAATCCATCCACCGAACCAAGAATTTCCATTTCAGTATAATGACGAAAAATGTGCAAAGGCTTCCTTCATTGCAGATTGGTAAACGTGTAAAGATTCATAACGTTTGGCGAGATAAAGACACATTGAAAGTAATTGAGGAGAAATTACAAACATTCGCAATGTATGGTCAGATAAACTATATATTGTAATGAAACGAAGAAAACTTAGAAGTAAGATGTATTCGAAGTATGAGAGAGAAATTTGTAGAGACAGCTAATACACGCTCAGCTAAATATATACTTTGAGTTTCAATAATTAGATCAAGAAGCAAGTTTACTGATACCTAGAAATATATGAATAAGGAAAGATGGAACATTGCTAATGAAAAGGGAAGCAGCGCTGTTGCCGAGGAACTTGACTGGTTGTCAGGAGAACAAATTTGATAGTAATGAATAAATCTTAACATAAGCTTGTATGTTGTTAATGAATGAATACATATATAAGCTTATATGTGTGTTTGTGTGTGTGTGGGGTGGGGGTGTATAAACTAATATGTGTATTCATTTATTAACATCGTACAAGTTTTTGTAAATTTGGTGGGATTTGTAGCTGGAAGCAAAACGGACGTAACATAGTTGTGGTTTATCTGAAACCGCTGATTCATACAAATCCAACTTCGTGTTTAATATAACAAATATCGGAAATTAGTAAGGAATCTTCGTGGCAGTGTAAAAGGGATCAGAATGCCGAACAATTATATATATATATAT
>NC_068992.1:65458241-65458868 GCF_001194135.2 Octopus bimaculoides | reverse complement strand
TATATATATATATATATTATTGGATTCACCAGAAGCAATAAATTACGGGACTCGATAGAAATGTAGAGTATTCTTTGATATATTATAACTAAAACGTTCTGATTCCCAGAACTCAAAGGTACAGCTCGTTTTAGCAGCTGGTGATCAGGAACGAGTAACACTGAGTACTGAAAATCGGCACCTTTCAGTTATGTATACGTGTGTATTTGCGCGCGCGTGTGTATGTGAGCGTACTCAAAAAGAAGAGTAAGTACTGTTAGGCAGCTTTTTAATCGCTACAAATGTTTCAATACATACAGATCATCGTATACGAAGGATTGTAACGATTTACCTGTATAATGTGATCTATATGTATCTCCTCAGGCGATACTCAGTTGCTGTCTCTGTAAGTAAATTTAGATTTCCATGCTACAACATCCATGGCTTCTTCTTTGATACTAACAAACCATAAGAATACTACTGGCTGTTTGGGAATTCTAAGGGTGAACGAGATCTATTTGTACTCTTATACGTCCTTAACATAAATTACCCTAACTCTCTCTCTCCCTATATATATATGTGTGTGTGTGTGTGTGTGTGTGTGTGTGTATGTACACACACACACACACACACACACACACACACACA
>NC_068992.1:65456132-65458104 GCF_001194135.2 Octopus bimaculoides | reverse complement strand
TTACATTAAACTCAAGAAAAACTTAATACTTCGAGTACATATTGGAAGTTTACAAGAAGTGTTACAGTTATTTTGAAGTTTCGACCTATACAGTTTCGTGTGTGTGTGTGTGTGTGCGTGTTTGTGTGAGTATGTTTGTGTTTGTGTGTGTGTGCGTGCGTGTGCGTGTGTGTGTGTGTGTGCGTGCGTGTGCGTGTGTGTGTGTGTGTGTGTGCGATTTTATGAGTGTGATAGCCATGATATGTAGATTAGAATCAATCGACTTTAGAATAACCCAAACTAAGCATCGAAACTTTTATAAATAGGTGAATGCAGATTCTACTGTATCAACAATTGACGATAATTAACATCAGACAGACACCACATCAACCATATTGGTTTTCAGCATATAATATAAAAACCGTACAAACATGTACAAACTCGCCATTGTAGAAGCTAGTCCGGCATAATTATAAACTTTATGGCTGAAGGGAGCCAACGAACTAAATAACTGTTGCTGAAATGAATAGTTTTCAAGCGAGAATAGAATTTTGGCTCTGAGGTATCTATGTGTTCTATAGAAATATAGATTCGTGGATGTTTTGTGAAGATGGTGAGATGTGTAGCTGAAAGGAAAACGGAATTACATAGGTGTGGCTTGTCTCAAACGCTAATTCGTACAAATCCTACGTCGGATAGTAAAAATATATTGGTTTCAAATGTTGACACAAGGCCAGCAGCTTCGGGCACTCGGGGATAGGGGTGAATCGATTACATCGTTCCAAGTGTATAAGGCGGTGAGCTGGTAGAAACGTTAGCACGCTGGATGAAGTCCTTCGCGGTATTTCGCCCGTCGCTACGTTCTGCGTTCAAAATCCGCCGAGGCGAACTTTACTTTTTATCCTTTTGGGTTCGATAAATCAAGTATCTATCGGGTACTAGGGTCGAGGTAATTAATTATCCCCCTCTCCCAAATATCAGGCCTTGTACCTATAGTAAAAAAGATTATTAGTAGCAGCATTAATATTATTATCACTGTTTTTTTTTCAATGGGTTCCAACAAATTTTTAATCGACCTGTTGAATTAATTTCATATCTCTGAACTTCGTTATGTTTTGTGTCAGTGGAGGGAAAGGAATTCACACATATAAGTTAATAAATGCGTTTTGTTGTATTTCATTCGTCGCTACTTTAATGTATAACTTCGTTACAAAGTGTTTGAATAGCAAATATTATCATAACGGGAGTGAATTATGCTATGGTTAGCTGTAGAAATTGCAACATTAAGGGTTGGCAAATACATTTCAGTATTCGTGAGGAGATCATTCGGGTTAAGATTTATACTGGGAGAAGATTATTCGGACAATATCCTGTAGGGTTGTGCAACTGAACTGAAAATAATTGTTCCAGCAGAAAGTAGTCGGTTGCCGGTGGGACCGTTATAGGTTTGTAAATATGGCAGCCTTTGTAGAGATTTTATGCCTTTGTTTGTAGCTAGAACATCTGAGTGCGACGATGATTTTCTTTGATTTTACTGTTTTTGAAACTCACAACATCATTTAAAGTTCCTGCAACTTTAACACTTTTCGGTTTCTTTTGGTGCAATATTTTGGTCAATTATTTTCTATTTTTAAGCTTTGCAAATATGTTTTGGTCAGGAAAAAGGATGATGACGTACGAAGATTTTCATTGTATGCTTTGATTATTTCATCTGGGCGGTTCACTTTGATCTCCCTGTCAGTTTGTATAAGTGTATCTTAGATTACTGTAGTCACACCATTGTTATACACTGCGCTCGGTGTATCATTATAGTGCGTTGCTATTTATTATTTGTTCAGGTCATTCTGTTGGCATATTGCCAAAGTGACATATCTGTTAGGCCATATGTATACATGTGTGTGAGTGCGTGTGTCTGTATGTTTATGCGTGTGTATATACACACACACACACACACACACACACACACACACACACACACACACACACACACACA
>NC_068992.1:65452756-65456090 GCF_001194135.2 Octopus bimaculoides | reverse complement strand
CATATATATGCACACACAAAGTGTGTGGAAGAATAGGGTATCCGAAAATATTGAAAGCCAGTTGTTTTTGTTGATTACAAAGCCCTGAATTTATGTTCGCCTATCTCATTATAATTTGGTTGAAAAGATTCTATTTTGACTTTGAACTTAAAGAACTAATACTTTATCTTCCCTTTTTGGCTATAGTCCAGTGCTTTTCAGCCATTGTTACCTATTATGCTGACAGAATCTCTTTGTATTACCTCATGTAGTATAATCGCGACAGAGGGAATTTTTTTTTTCTTTTCTTCGTTTTAGGTTCATTTTAATATATTTTCTTTCATACTTTGTTTTAAAATTTCTTTTGTGAATCTAAAATGTGTTTCTTCCCTAGAGGTACCAAATTTTCATTCATCTCTTATATTAGGTTCCCTGTAGGGTTAGGTATCCTGAAATATTAGATACTCTGAAATAATTCTGTTTGTATCAGACAAAATTCCAACCTCCAAGACGTGTAATTATATTCGAATCCTTTCTGCATTAGGATGCTGCTCTTAAATAAATAAATCGAGTGCTCAAAGTGTCTCTCTGCAGTGAATCTTTCGGTGAACGGATCACCTGATTCAACACCGCCAGACTTTTGAAGGACGACACTTTCAACATCTCTTATGAAGTTTTTTAAAGTCTTGTAAAGTCTAATATATTCTTTTGTAGTCTTATATCAGCTTATAAATATTTATTTTGCAATAAAATACTACAAAGAGACTTTTTGAATACCCTGTATTATACTAAAATATTATTGTACGATTGGAATGGCTACTGTAGTCATACCTATTATGCTATGACTGGCATTGAGTTCGATCTATAAATAGTTGAATTCTTTTTTTTATTCTAGTGTCGTGTCGGTTTAATTTTAGTTCTTGAGTTTCAGGCATTGAATATAATCTTTCCAATTTTACCTATTTGCTTAATTCTTTTTTTTAGTAATATGGCATATTTGTATAACTCAGTATTTACTTTGATACCAAAACCGAATTCACGAGCAGTTTTAATACGTGTTCCAGCTGAGAATTGCCGATGGTTAGTAGTTTTCTTTCATCCAAGGAAATGAATTGATTTATAATTCGTCCACCGGATGTCTTACGATTCGTCGTATACATAAGAAAATTCTACGCATTTCTTTTTCAATCTTATTTCAACACGACTTAGCTTGGCTGTTGAAACTACTACCTTTACCCGAAACATCGCCAATATCTATGATTATAAAATCAGTGATTTGTTTTGTCGCTAATCAGTCCCTGTCATTCATAGTTTATAGTTTCTCTTGCTGTGTACACTAATAACCAGGTTCGATAATACTTGATTTTGTTTTCATCATAACAATATACCCGGTTTCAACAACACTTCTGAGCCTTTAGTTAAGTTACTATACAGAATACAGGACCTAGGCCTTTTTTTATTGTTGGTAAACAGAAGTCTCGTTTGGGGAGTCCTTAGGATATTTTTATTTTGGATATTTATATTATTTTATTCTATCTTATATGGCATGTTTAATAATTAGCTGGCTAATATTCATATATATCAGAAGATAATGTAACTAGAATAACGTATCCATTTATGGAAATTTATAGAATTAATAGATCATAATTTTTACTCTATTAATTTCTTCCACTCCATAACAGTCATGTACTTTTATCCATAATTAATTCTGATATAT
Source organism: Octopus bimaculoides (assembly GCF_001194135.2). Classification (NCBI taxonomy): domain Eukaryota; kingdom Metazoa; phylum Mollusca; class Cephalopoda; order Octopoda; family Octopodidae; genus Octopus; species Octopus bimaculoides. The sequence continues at coordinate 65,454,394 of NC_068992.1, read as the reverse complement.
ATTTTTGTTACATACTTCTCTTAGTATGCTTCTATACTTGTTTACAATGATGCTATTTGTTTATAATATCGATATGTCATCTTTGGTTTTATTTATTTGTGATGTTAATGTGTCATCCTGTGTTATTCTCTTTGCTGATGTCTCGTTACAAGATTTTCGCTTCCGCTTCAAATACGTTTTCTTTTTTCACGTGAAAGAAAAAGATTAGATTTTACAAATTTCTTATTCAGCATGTTTTCTAAGATGGATTTCTTTAAACTATTTTTTTTCTACCTCCAGAGACTTGTCTTGATTCTTGATATTATATTTTCTGAAAATGTCCTTTTTTCCATTCTCGTTTCAGCTCACTTCCTTCCCACCTTTTATCTATTGCTGCATAAGTAATTTTGCTGATAAAAATCTTGTATAATATAGTTCCACAAGTATTTGGTGAGCTTCACCGAAAAGGACCTTAATAATGTTTGTATCCTTGTTTCCGACACAGATAATGAGTAAATATGCAAGTTACGTAAGGGCTATTGATGTTGTCTGGAAATAATGTCTTAAAAGAAAATTTGTGATTTTCGCCAGTATTTTGTGTAAAATATTTGTTTATCTGTAGTTTGGTGGAATTTCTTGTAGCTCTCGTACAGAAGACCTGTGTTTAAAGGTATTTCTTAAACAAAGAATGACCATCGTATTTTTCTTTTACAAGGTCCTCAAAACCACATTACTCAAACTTTATCCTTTCTTTGTCGAAGATTTTGCGTGTGGCCTCACTGCTATTTCTCACTGCTGCTGCTGCTGCTGCTGCTGCTGCATTACTACTACTACTACTGCAACTACTACTGCAACTACTACTACTACTACTACTACTACTACTACTACTACTGCAACTACTACTGCAACTACTACTACTACTACTACTACTACTACTACTACTACTACTACTACTACTACTACTACTACTACTACTACAAAGACGACGACGACTAGTAGTAGTAGCAGCAGCAGCAACAGGAACCGGTTTATTGTAGCTCATTGAATGTTCCGACTAGTCTATAGGCAAATTGTGAATTGTCCTTGGTTCTCGATTCTTTTCGATTTATTCCTTTACCAATCTCCACTGCACTCTCCAGACAACCCTCTCCAATTTCTTGTACATTGTTACCTTATTTACAAATCCTCTTTTGCACTTTTCATTCTCCGTTTTTCTCTCTTTTTCTGTGTGTCCACTAAATTAACTTCATTAATGAGCATTTTACGCACAAGCATCATTCGCACAAACTCACAATAAATAAACATTAAATGAGAATGAGTCGTGTGACAGTACTGGACGTTGTTTAGACATTAGATACAACAGACATTAATAGCAAGTTCTGTGCGTCTTACAAACATCAATTACACAAAAAAGACAGGAGGAAGCGTCTTAGCAAGAAAAGTCACATTTCCTTTTGTAAATACATGAAACAAATATCTGCATTTGCAGCAAATAACTGCGTGTTTACAGAGAAAACATAAGTTGAGGCTTCATTTTTTAATTTTTTATATTCGGTTTTTTCGATAGTCGGCTTACTGCTCAGAAGAGACAGATTTTTTTAAAAATAAGGATGAATAGCACTATGCTCAATTTTTTTAACAACATTAGTTGTGGGAATG
>NC_068992.1:65450381-65452432 GCF_001194135.2 Octopus bimaculoides | reverse complement strand
TATATATATATATATATATATATATATATATATATATGTGTGTGTGTGTGTGTGTGTGTGGGCGGGGGTGTTCGCATTCAATGTATACCTACGTTTAACTATGTTTATATGCACGTGCGTACAGATTGAAGTATGTTAATGTCTAATATATTCTTTGATTTCAAAGTGTATATCCAATATTTCTTGACTTGAATTTTAAATATATTAAATAATAAAATCAATTCATGTATCCGAGCTTATCCAATTATCGATTATATCTTCTACTCAATTATCAATTTTCCATTCTAAATGAAGAAAGTAAAAAAGAAACGTAATAATCTTATATATGTTTGGTAAATAGCAGTGCTACTGTGTATCGATGCAGCGATAGCTGCTATCGTATAACGGTTCTACGTCTCAATACCTGAGGCCTTGTATTTCATTTTTGATGTCTGTTTGAAGAAAACTGTTCTCACTAATGCTTCGAAGTCAACTTCATCTTAATCCAGCATCATGTGTTCGTTAGTTTGTCCAAAGCAGAGATAATCGTCCTCACGAAATCCGTTGAAAAGTATTTATTGATACTGAACTGATATATAATGAAATTAGATAATGTGTAATTTTAACTGAGATTTCCGATATGAAATATTTAAAATTGTAAGATACGCTGTGGTGTCTGGTATTCCTTAATGTTGGTAGCTTTTAATTCAGTGATAGAAGCAACCTATATATACAGGGGTTGAACAAAATAATGGAAAAACCTTAAACTTTCAAACAAATGTATTTTAATATAGGGTAGGACCGCCTTTGGTAGTAATTACAGCTTGACTTCTACGAGGTATGGAATGGTACAAAGTTTCAATTGTTTCCAAAGGAATTTGTATCCATTCTTCAGCTAAAACAATCTCTAGTTCTTGCCAGATTGCCGCAGTATAGCCTATTTAATAGTAAAGAAATAATAATGATTTCTATAAGATTTGGTCCATAACAGAATTAACATTCAACTTATCCCAGAGAGTAGGAACATCACTAAAAAATCCAGTGGACACTATTTTTCTCATAACCTGAGGTAATTGCATCATATACAGAATTTCAGATTTCTCACTGCTGAAGTTCCTTCCTGTTCGATTAATGTACTGGCACTGTTCCAAACTAATCAGGTATTTACTAATGACTTCATCATTTTCGCAGTATGTATCTTCAGTCTTGGTACATTCTGGCTTTCCGCCTGACCTACAGACAAGTTGTAAACGAAAATAGAAAGCCAAAAATCGAAATACATTCGTGTTTCCCCTTTGAAGAAGAGGACATGTGTCCTCTAAGAGGAATGTAGAGTGTATCTGATGCACTTAGCAGACAGTTAGGAAACAACTGTACTGATTGTTCATTTCACTTCTCTGTAATTGCTTGTTTTGTATTTTTTAATTCTTATGAACCACTGGGAGAAAAAAAAAAACGTCATTAGAAATGTCGCTAGATTACCGGTATTCATTGCAGTTGGAAAAAACAACATCAATTAGACACACACACACACACACACACACACACACACACACACATATATATATATATAATTTACTAATAAAGTTTCTGCGATGTCCAATGCTGTCAGGAACTATAATAATAACGCACACAAACACATTCACACACGGACACACACACACACACGGACACACTCACACACACACACGCACACACACATGTATGCGTTTATGTATGTGTCTTTTACTCTTTTACTTATTTCAGTCATTTGACTGCGGCCATGCTGGTGCAAATCGACCCCATGAATTGTTCTTTGTGAACCTAATTCTTATCGTATCGGTCTCTTGAAACCGCTTGAATACTCCGAAAGTTGCTCGAAAAATAAGGGGTGTTACCTTAGTTCACTGGTAGTGAACAGCTGACACTGTAGTACATCTCCAGCGTTAGAAGCTGTGCAAAGGTAATAATTATAATGATAAAAATAATAGTAACTACACTTGGTAATTATTTGCTGTCTTTTTTTACTTGACTTAAGAATTTATTTCAACTTTCTTTTTGAGGAATAGAAATAAATATAGAACTCGGTACGC
>NC_068992.1:65445735-65450070 GCF_001194135.2 Octopus bimaculoides | reverse complement strand
ATATATATATATATATATATATATATATATATATATATATATATATATACATAAGTATGTGTGTATATGTGTGTGTGTGCGTGTGTCTGTATCTGTGTGTGTATAAATATGTATGCATGTATACGTTTCTAATGCTTATATTTACGTGTAGATGTGTATGGATTATTTACATAAATAGAAAGTTTTCTGCCTTATATATTCCATTAAATACACAACTGTGTTCCATTAACCAATAATTCATATATACGTCAGTTTTTTTCCGAATTTGAGGATTAATTTTCATTTGAACTTCGTGTTTTTTTTTTGTTGAAAGTCTGTAGATAAAGTTTCCCATGTCCATTTTATGCATGTTTCAATCCAAAAAGCATTTTGTTGATACATACATACATACATACATACATACATACGTACATATATACATTCATTACATTACTTACATACCTACACACACACACACACACACACACATATATATATATATATAAACGTTAGGGAACTTTAAGATATTTATATATTTATCAATCACTTTGTAGAATACAGAGCCCTGCACTAGTTTTGCCATTGTTTCTTAGTGTTTGCAGTTTTATGTTTTCCTTTCAAGTGAGTGTATTCTGAAACTAATCTCCAAATTTCGTCTTCGAAACTTTCAGAAAATAGCAGAGAAGACTTAAATTTAGAGTTAAACCTTGACCATCACAAAATGCAGAAACACCCTCACCTCTCCCGCAGTGCTCCTGGTCGTCTGCGTATAATTCCTATTTGTATTGTTTCTATTTTCATTGAAACAGTTTGAGCATTTAAGCATTTGAGTATTAACCATGTGCTATATGTTTGGATAATTAAGGTTTCCCGTACACAATCACAAAGGAGTGACGCAAGTAATGAGCGTTCAAAACTTATTTTAAAAATCGACAAAATTCTTGAAACTGGATTTATAACAAGGTAGTTATAAAACAGAAGCAGCAGCGCTAGTATAATAAGCCTCATCGGCCACACATTCAGTCACGGTTGTGTATTTTCAGCTCCAGATTTGTGATGGTTCAACAGATCTGTGGTTAAAAATGTTTCAGCTACAAATATTCATTTCTTTTGTTTTTAGTCATGGTGTATCTAGGATTAAATCATGGAATCTTTTCTTCCTACTTTTACTGAACTGCACCTTATTTCAGAGAAACTTAGCTACTGTCTCTAACTCATCGAGAAACTTCATTATGGCTTCAACATCTCAAAGCAGTTTAAGCAGCATATATGTCGTCTTAAATCATATTTCTAACTAAACAAATTAAAACGACATCAAATTAAGTTGAGTGGGCGTACTTCATCTCAGTAAATTTCTATTGAAATATTACGTAATTCTTCTTCGCAGTTCAGATAAGTGGCTCTAAAATGTAATAGCCTAAGGGATATCTAAGCCGGATTCAGATTTAAAATTATATAAGATACAACTTTAGACAATCCATACCTCTTCAGCATTTTGTAGTATTCATAAGATTCATATACACAAGTATCGTTAATAAAACGAGGCACGCAAATAGCTTTATATATCTTCCTTAATGTTAAACGGTAAGGTAATATTTTGACTATTGTATAATTGTTTTATTTGAGATCCCATATAGCACCCAGTTAAATACTGGTTAAGAAATTCATATAAATGATGCAAACAAGAATCTAGATTATGTCCAAATTAGTGACCGGCTGAACGGCTCAAAATACAAATTCTAAAAAATCTTATAATCAGGAAGAAAATTAGATTTCAAGAATCCTTATTTAGCCAGACACTTTAAAGAACCTCCGGTTGGTCAGAAAGTGGAGTAACGTAACTTGTAAAAGGAGCCTGAATCTCTGCAAAAGTCAGCGCTCCGATAAGAGCATCTAGAGTGTCATATGTTGTGTGAAGTTAAATGAAACTAAAAACAAAAAGAAACTATACGAAACACCAGGTCACAAAAACATGCCTCATTTCAGGAATTTTCAGAATATCAAAAATATTTCTTTCAATACACCAGGAGTGTAGTCCATCAATACCTGCTGAGCAAATAAGGAAAATTATTGAACTTTAATGATACTTTATTATCACCATGGGAAAGTCAATGATGGAAGAGGGTTCAAATTTGTGGAACATGGCTATGGATACTGTGGGTAGAGAGATGCAACACCATGGAGTCGTGTGTGGATGTGGACACTAGAAACCCCAAAAATGTGATGAAGAGGAAATTTTTTCTGCGCGAATTGATAACTGATAGGCGATAGATATAGGATACGTATGTAGAAAGAAGAATTTTATATATATATGTGTGTATGTGTGTGTTTGTGAATGCATATATGCATGTGTATGTATATATATATATATATATATATATATATATATATATATATATATATATATATATATATATATATATATATATATATATATATATATATATATATATATATATATACATATAAATAGATGGGCACATTGACACACGCATATATACATATATACATGTATATTTATGCACACATATACGCTTATATATGTAAATGCACATATACCATACAAACATGTATACGCGCGTAGACTAATGTATACATATGTAAATAAATCCATATGTACATGCATACGTACACACATACAAGCTTCATGAAGCAGGAAGAGACACAACTAAGGAGGTTACAGTTACACGTCATTAATTAAATTGCACAAATATGCAAAGCATAGGTGACCTTTATCATGTAATGTTAAGCACACGCACACACATATGCACGTATAGACAAATAAAAGAATATTTATGTATGCATATATATAACAAGAAAATATACGCATTGACAAGCAAAACTACATGGTTGCAAGCTAATAAACATACGTCTGGAGATAAATATATCCATACAAAGCTATAGTTCTACATATATAACTACTTAATTGATGTTTAAATTTCAATGAAAGTGTGTTCTTTTCTGTGTTAAAGATTGCTGTCTCACGCACGTATACGCACACCCACACACTCTCACTGCATAGAAGAGGAATTTAAAATAACAAACAAAATACATTGTACTGAGAGACAGCTGAAACAAGCAAATTAGATTTCTTTAGTGAAGACGCGAGCAGTTAACGAAAATAAACAAAATTTCCCATTACATTTTGAAGAAAGCACGTCAGAACGAAAATATTTTGTTCTGGAAATCTCGAGCTTAACGGAAAAATTGTAAACTGTACGAATGTGATTCGTGTCGATTTTCTATATAAGAACACAAACGACTTACAAATGAACAGTCGTCACCTATACATTATTTATGGAAGCAGACGATTAGAAAGAAACGCAGTTTAAATATATGTTATTGTACAGAGCTCGGTAAGTAGAGTGTAAACATTACTGTCTCGACCCGCCAATACATTGGTATATACACACACACACACACACACATATATATATATATATATATTGCAAAGAAAAAATAACAGACAAACAAGTCATATACAATATTGTTACTGGAAGAAATTCAAATTCTTATCGCTGTTTCTGAGATATCCACGAGTATAGGATATTCCGTAATCAGAGAAAAAATAGCGAGAAAAATATGGAAAATGAGAATGGTATATATCAATAAGATGACAATATAGAGGAAGGGAGTAAAAGAATAAGGAGATGGAAAGAGAGAAGAAAAAAAAGGCATAAAAGTTCTTAGTTCAACTTTCCAAAGAAACCAAAGCATGACTCATTAGGTGTAATCCTGCTTAGATCCATGAGTATACGCAGGATTACACTTAAGGACTCATGCTCTGGTTTCTTCAGGAAGTTGAACTATGAATTTTATGCCTCTTTTTTCTTCTCTCTTTCCATCTCCATATTCTTTTATTCCCTTCCTCTATGCTGCCATCTTATTGATATATACCATTCTCATTTTCTATATTTTCCCCAGTTAGTCACTGATGAAGGAATAGCCCATACTCCAGGAAACAGCTGTAAGATTTGGAATTTCTTCCTGTAATAATATTGTATATGACTTGAGATGTTTGCCTTACCTTAATGTCTGACATCCTGTTTAACAATTGTATATCCGCGGCATCAGAAATCTACAATGGATCCATAACTACCATCTCAGCTATAACCTGGGAGCCCTAGTAATCCGTTACAGCTCTTACCTAGCGTACATCATCGTTTAGATCACCTGTGAATTAAACCCCCATACTTTGCATGTATACATATATAAATGAATGTGTGTATGCGCGTATGCGTGAGATAATCTGTGTATGTATGTATATATATATGCATGCACTCGTTTATGTACTTATGTATATATATATTCATATTTATTAAATTGTCATGATTTTCTTATATATTGCTGACAGAT
>NC_068992.1:65444344-65445150 GCF_001194135.2 Octopus bimaculoides | reverse complement strand
TATATATATATATATATATATGGGTGTGCGTGTTTTGTGTGTATACTCATTCATATGTGCATATGATTACACACTGAAAATTATCTTCTATGTCTTACCGTCAGTTTTAACCCTCCGGCCCGCAGCGAAAAATCCAAGGAAGAACCTCACGGTTCGGAGACAGTAAATTAACACCCATTCATTTCATAATTTTAAATTGATAGACAGAACCGAAACTGATTAGAACGTATGCTACTGGTTTGTCTCTATAACATATTTATGAAAACATGAAGCAACGTCTTAAACATAGCTTACAAAGACTCAGCACGGTAACAACCCAGTTATTGTACTTTTCTCTCTGTTGGCAACTCTTTGATCTATTTATGAAATCAATGTAATCGATGGAAGCACAGGAAAATTATTTGATTGGAAAATATGTGTAATGTTTGTCGCGCATAGATTGGTTTTGATTTTGACGTTCTTATCTGAACGATGAAGACAATAAATATTTTCTAAAGCAAATACACAAATATTGATACTTGTTATAGAAAGGTGTATATAAGCATACACACACACCACGCTACATATATATGTCAATATATATGTATATGCGTTTATGTGTATACTCACACGCACACAAACGCGCGCATGTATATATATGGGAGAATATACAAAAAATAACAACAGACGAGGACAGGTGGTGTAAATAACAAAAGTATATATTAGTATGACGCTCGGGAATACGGAAAGTCTTTGACGTTTCGAGCTACGCTCTTCAACAGAAAGAATACGGAGACAAGGAGAAAAACACGGAGAAAAAAAATTGA
>NC_068992.1:65438623-65444334 GCF_001194135.2 Octopus bimaculoides | reverse complement strand
AAGTATATAAGTATACATATATATATATATATATGTGTGTGTGTCTGTGTGTGTGTGTGTATGAAGCCTAGTAGTAGTAGTAGTTGCAATTCAGCTCCGCTTTGGACTTTCTTGGTCTCACTGCCGTTCACGGCACTAAGTTCCCTAAACGTGACACCCTTTGCCGCCGCAGCTTCTTTTATTAGTTTTCTATTTGCTCGTTATTTTATTGGAACAGAGCAAACATCATCCACTTTCGCAGATACAAACAGACTTGGTTCAAACTGGAATTCCTTATTCTTGAGTCACAAATTCTCCAACGCAGATTTTCGAAGAGTTTAATGTATATTACAATTAGAGATTTGTCCCTAAGTTAACCACATTAAGTGGTGTACGTAGTGGAATCCGATCCTATCAAACGATTGGTATGAAATCCAAGCCAAAACCTCAATTAAAAGCATTCATGAGTGCAAAGTTTTTGAATAGCTTTGATTGAATTGCCCAGAAAACGGTATTCAACAGAAGAAATATATGTACTGTAACAAGCTATTAGTGTATCGCCTTGGTGATGCACAACTGGAACAAATGAACAAGACAAATGACACCATTAGGCGAAGATAGATATTATCTCTTAAGCAGAACAAAAAGTCCAAGTACAATTGCGCACACGTATGTATGTATGTATGTATGTATGTATGTATCTAAATGTATGTATATATAAGCTCTCAATTGTTATTTCATATGCGCGTGCATATCTATCTTACTCTATCGATCTATACGTATACACACACACACACACACAGACACACACACACACACACACACACACACACACACACACATACACACACACACACACACACACATTAAGTTGTCCGGAAAGTTCTGAGCGTTTTTAATGTAAATCATTTAACTTGTCATTGAACACACCTGAAACGTAACACAGTTACAACCTTGCCGTTGGTTGAAGTGGTAGTGCATCTCTTCTTTATTCACGTTTCTCCAATCCACTCCGAAATAAATGGGTAACCATGCGACGGAATATTCTTTCGATCAGGTGAGAATGTTGCCCTAGTCGCATAGCCAGCGGGATGGCCACGTTCGAAAGCTAAAACTATGCAAAGTGCCTTGTGATAAGCAGTGTCTTGCATCATCTAATAATCTGGTCCGTCACATAATAAATACATAGATATATGTATATTTCATCTTGTTAAACCGTTAATCCCTACACATGTTTTTCTCTCTCCGGTTATTTCGTACACACACATACATACGTGTATATATATATATATATATGTATGTATGTATGTATATATACTGATTATATGTCTGTGCACACGTTTGAATGTGGTGTGTGCCAGAGGGTTTGCAAATCCAATGGGGGTCTTAAAAGACATGTTAGGATCCACAATGAGCAGAACTTACTTGCAGGTATTGGTAGTGCAAATCAGAGGTGCAATCTGTGTGGGTGTTTTTTCAAAACACTGTCTGGTTTAAAAAGCCACATCAGACGCCATGAAAGGGCTAAGGTGTAGGTGCAGGAGGTGGTCAAACTCTGTTTAAGGAGTAGACAACCACCATATATATATATGTTTATGTATATATGTATGTATATGTATGTATGTGTGTATGTGTGCGTGTACGCATATATACTGCATGCATATCGCGTTTTATATTTATGTACGCTATTATATTTATGTGACCGTCGTCGTTGCTGATCGTTAAAATCCCTTCGATCTGCAATACTTATAATCAATAAAGGTTACACTGTGCAAACGCAAGTGTATTGGATATCTATAGAAATGTTATACATTTCAGTGATTCTAACGAAATAGCTAGAGTGTATGTTCCAAAAATATAATTTCTAACATTATGAAACCATTCCATTATTTAATCAATATATTTAACGAAATTCCATGTACACACACAAACACACACAAACACACACATACATATATATATATACAAACATATGCATGTATAAGTATATATTTATATATATTTACATATATATATATATATATGCAAACAGAAAGAGAAAGAAAACAGATAGGTATATATATATATATATATATATATATATATATATATATATATGTTTATTTATTTATTTATTTATGGGTTTCAGCCAAGTGGCTGTGATCATGCTGGAGCACCACAGTGATTGTGTGTGTGTGTGTGTGTGTGTGTGTGTGTGTGTGTGTATGTGTGTATGCACGCTCAACATATGCATATATATGCATGTAACCATGTATATTCGTGCGTATGTATGTGTACGTATTATTAACCTACACTTATTTTTTGGGAATAAATTATGAATATATATATATATATATAAAACAATACATACATGTGTGTGTGCAAGTGTGTGTGCGTATGTATTCATGCTCACACGCGAGTACTCATATGTATATTTACCGTAATAAATTTTAAATATACATACGTGTACGCACACACACACACAGCGATATATATACGGGAATAATTTCTAAATATATATTAGAAAATGGTATAAATGTATTCAATAATAACATTTTTATTAATCTGGAACTTTCAATAAAATATCTAATAAGGCAGTGGAGGTATCGATCTTCGATTCGAGGAAACAGCTGCGTCTTTTTTACTCCATTTTCAAAATGTCATAGCATTCTCTGAAAGTCCATATTTTGGAAGCAGATTTTTAACGATAATTCAAATTATATTCGTTGAATTTATCAGAAAAAGACTATTTTTTTTCTTTCGTGAATTCTATTTATTTCATTTATATATTTTAAATTGTTGTCATTCTCTATGACTAGCGAGAATTGATATTTTCTTTTAATATATTATCTAAGGGCGAATGAAACGCCCAAAGTAATAGATTTTTCAGAATAAAGGAAATTTCTATCTAGAGTAACCCACACCCACTCTGCGGTGTATGTATATGTACAGATTCCATTACAGGATTTTACAGTAAACAGACTCATATTTAAACATTATTCTTTAGCATTTTGCGTATTTGATGTAATTCACTTTCTCCTATTGAAGTGTCTAGACTTCAGACGAAGCGATTCCTGTAAATCCTTCTCCCGTTCACTCTTTTCTAGACACTCCTTTCGCTTTCCGTTTACATGCTTATTTCGCCCAACACTCTGCGGCATCCCGAAATGAATATCGACCAGATAAACCTATACATGTATCTCAATTTACACGGTTATTTACACTTAGACGTTGCAACCATTCTTCCTCTCGCTTTTTCTGCCCCAATTCACCTATTTAAAATCTTAAAATAAGTAACTAGGAAACAGTATGTCATCATTGTATTTGTTGTTGCCGTTGTTGTTGGTGGTGGTGGTGGTCGTCGTCGTCGTGGAGGTGTGTAGCCTTAGCTCATACCTGTTGGATCATATGTATAATGAAAAATGTAGCAAAGCTGATTATTCGGATTTCGTTTCGCAGATTAACGAAATTCTTAGACCAATTGTTTATGATTCGGGAGACACGAAACGAGGATTCTACTTAGCAGACGGTGAGACGAGACAGAGAAACCCTCATTGAATCGTTTACAATAATAATTATTTTCCATAATATTGTCTGATACCGCTGTGTTGAACCTTGCATTTAGTTAAAAAAAAAAAACCTTTGGACATGGCTTCTATAGCAGGACTCCCAAATATAGAATCCCTTTTCTTTCAACAATCACCAAACTAAAGCAAAAATGTGGATTTGAGTTAATACTCATCTTTCTATATCTTTGATAATCTACGGATTATCAAAGACAAACAACCCAAGAAAAAGAGCTGGACTAGTTGAGACTTTCTCACAAGAACTGACCAATCTCATTGGTATCATCGAACTACAGTAAGCAGGCAACAATACCGCCAGTTCCTATACTCGTGTAGATACGACAATAAATGGTTAACTAGTTTAAAACCATACACAGTCACTTTAATTAGGAGAACGGAAGTGCATGCAGAACCTGATTCAAGGACAATTATTCAAACTTTAAGCTGTACCATCTCGATCTACCTTCTGAAACAGGTACATCTCTTCCTTTTCCTTGGAAGACTTCTCTCCATGCAATGCGATTCCGATAAATGTCAACTGTTATTTGTTCTACTTTGACTGCATACTTAATTCTCACTTTCGTATCTGATGGAACACTTAGGAAAATTTTACTGAGTGACATCTGAAATTTTTCGAAAGGCAAACAGAGGCGTCAGTACGACACAAGTCAGCATAATGAAGAGTTATTTCCATCTTGTAATATATATTCCGTCCGGCTTTTCGTAAGTGGCTTCCACACAAACGGAGACGCATTTTCAAGGTGTACAAATGGTGGACATTGTGGAACGCAGTTTGTTTGGTTTAGTTATTTATTTCACAACTTAGAACTACCTCGCAGTTTCTGGTAAAAGAAATGAAAAATCAATATAATTCAATGCAAGATATCGAAGAGAACTTATAAAATAAAATAAAGACTGCACCTGAAATGGTTTCAGAGAATATGACAATTTGAATAGAATAAAATAAAAAGAAATCAAAAGCAGACGACATACAAACCTGCTGGCAGCCATTACGGCATAGTGCATAGAATTATTTAAACCTCACGTAGCGCAATGGCTGCAGCGTTCATTCATATCTTAGGCTTTTTCCTTTTACTTGAATGACAATTATTTTCCGTTAATAATGGGAAATATCTGGATGGATAAAAGACATGTTGGCTCCAATACGGTCTCTTTATAATTCACATTTAACTTTGAGGACTGAAGTTTGTCAAATATACTTCAGAACAGAATGTTTCTATCGATTGAAAATGTTTGGCCTGAACCTTAACGAAAATAGAAGTTACGTAAACTATTTGGTCCTAATATATGACCGTATTTATATTAACGTGGGAGAAGTGAACCTGTAAGCGATCATAAACCAGGGGAAAAGTAGATAACAAAGGAGATATATTGCAATACAAACTTGTTTACTTCTGACAGCAGGCTGCTGTCCGCTCTCACAGAAGCTATGAGAACAGTCAATACCGAGTGTTCTGAGAAGTACAACAACGACTCCAGGAGCTTCAACAAAACCTACGGTAAAGTGAAATAATAATAATAATTATTATTATTATGATGATGATGATGATAATGATAATAATAATAATAATAATAATAATAATTATAATTATAATAATAATAATAATAATACGCCTAGCCGACCACCCCTACACGCAAAATATACAGGGGTGTAATTGTACATATAATGACAACGTTAGAGATAGCTTCTTAGCTTCATCATTTGTGGTTGAAAACAGGAATCTAGGATGTACACACATACACACATACACACACAACACACACACACATACACACACACACACACACACACATTCATGCGTGCATAGGAATGTGCCTATAAGTATATGTAGGAAACTGTAAATGAGCACGTAATGCGTGTATCTGTTTTTCTCGCTTTCTCTTACACACACACACACACACACACATACACACACACACACACACAAACACATATATATAGCCGAATGCGTGTTGGCATATTTGAGTGTGTGAATTTTTGTGACTAAGTATAAGCGAGTCTAAATTCGCTTATGAACTCATACATACATGTCTGTCTATCTGTCTATCTATCTATCTATCTATCTATCTATCTATTTATCTATCTATCTATCCATTTCTCTTTATGTATGTATGTATGTATATGTATGTATATATATATATAAATATATATATATATATATATAT